>NC_057797.1:71324343-71393177 GCF_018294505.1 Triticum aestivum
CTCTCTCTCTCTCCTAGCCCTCGGTCCGCCTCTCGCTGTCCGCCTCGTCGCCTCGGCCCGGCGTCTCGAGGCTTCGTCGCACGCGAGGGATACTTTTTTTTTTAACTAATGGCCTGCCTCACGCGACAGAGCTTTCTTGCGGCTGGCTGCTGCTGCTGCCGCCTTCTCTCTCTCTCTCCCCCCGTTTGGTGGTAGACGACCTGGGTGCTGGTGAGTGGTGGTGGGCGGGCGCCTGTTTCCTCCTCGCCGGTTTTCTTTTCCCTCCCCACCCCCGGCTTCTCCACGGACCGTTCGAATGTTCCCCGCCCTCCCAGGGATGCGTCCGTTTGGGAAGGCGGCTGGATCCCGTTATCCCCCACTCGCCTGCCGTCAATTCCTTCCCCTACGAGACACGCTGGTTCCGTGAGGCGTTCTCACTCGGACCGCATGTGTATTTCCTGCCATTTCAAGCTTGTTTCACACCGGTGATGCCCAAAGCATCTGGGCTTGCCGGGCTGGGCTGGGCTGAGGCGCTTCGGGCTGGGCGATGGGACGGTAATGATAATTTGGCATGTTCCAAACATGGTTTAGCTCCCGGGAGGAAAGGAAAGGAATAAAGAGGCAGGAAGAAATGCCGGTCCACTTGACGACGTCTTGCGCCACGATTGCTTTCTTTCCTTGCGTCGCATGTCCTTGTCGCAAACAAAGTTGTCTATGGCCTTCGCTTGTTCGCATCCACGGACCACCTTCTAATCAAGTGATGGTTTGCTACCCGGGTTGGGTGCGGTGGATAAGCATTGGTGTGGTTAGGATATGAATATCTGCGTTAGACCACGTGTGCTCTCATTGTTTTTCGTCGACGTCGGCTTTTTTTTTAATCTAGGGGGTGCTGACAAACTATAAAAGAGTGTGCTGAGATCTTTTACACAAAAGATAATTGGAATATTAGAAAGAGACAACATAGGCGTTTGTTAGACAAAGTTGCACCCGCGCGCATTTTTTAAAGGCTGTTGTAACTAAAGGTCCGAGTATAGCATTTTATTGGGCATCTATGGCTCATCCATTTATCTTTAATTTCGCACCCTGTCTCTGATCCTTTAATTCCTTATTTTAGGGACTTAATTTTTTGGTCAACTAGCCCATACCCAAACTTGGAGCATCTCTAGTTGATCCCCTGTCCTAAATTAAAATCTTGTCCTATCTCAGTTTCCTAAGGTTTGTTTGGATCTCTCCGTTGGATTTGATATTCAACTCGAAACAATAGAGACGTTTGGATGGGTAACTAATTGGTATTCAAAATGAAAGCTCAATTCCAGGCCGTTTTGTCTCCCTCGCAAAGTTCCCTCCCATGTCTCGAAACGCTATGGCTCCGATTTGGGCCGAAATCGCCAACACCACAAAACTTACCCTTTCGCTCGTTTGTGGACACACAAAAAAAGAAGGGGAGACGAGCGGAAGCTCGGTGACGACCTGCCAGGGAGCTCGATGAAGGAAATATGTCATAGAGGCAATAATAAAATTGTTATTTTATATTTTCTTATTCATGATAAAATATTTATTATTCATGCTAGAATTGTATTAATCGGAAACCTTAATACATGTGTGAATACATAGACAAGCATTGTGTCCCTAATGAGCCTCTACTTGACTAGCTCGTTAATCAAAGATGGTTAAGGTTTCCTAACCATGGACATGAGTTGTCATTTGATAAACAGGATCACATCATTGGGAGAATGATGTGATGGACATGACCCATCCATTAGCTTAGCATATTGATCGTTCAATTTTATTGCTATTGCTTTCTTCATGTCAAATACATATTCCTTCGAATATGAGATTATGCAACTCCCGGATATCGGAGGAATACATTGTGTGCTATCAAACGTCACAACGTAACTGGATGATTATAAAGATGCTCTACAGGTATCTCCGAAGGTGTTTGTTGGGTTGGCATAGATCAAGATTAGGATTTGTCACTCCGAGTATCAGAGAGGTATCTCTGGGCCCTCTCAGTAATACACATCATAAGCCTTGCAAGCAAAGTGACTAATGAGTTAGTTGCGGGATAATGTATTACGGAATGAGTAAAGAGACTTGCCGGTAACGAGATTGAACTAGGTATGAAGATACCGACGATTGAATCTCGGGCAAGTAACATACCGATGACAAAGGGAATAACGTATGTTGTCTAACGCTTCGACCGATAAAGATCTTCATAGAATATGTAGGAGCCAATATGAACATCCAGGTTCCGCTATTGGTTATTGATCGGAGAGGTGTATCGGTCATGTCTACATAGTTCTCGAACCCGAAGGGTCCGCACGCTTAACGTTCGATGACAATTTAGTATTATATGAGTTATGTGATTTGGTGACAAAATGTTGTTCGGAGTCCCGGATGAGATCACAGACATGACAAGGAGTCTCGAAATGGTCGGGAGGTAAAGATTTGATATATAGGATGATAGTATTCGGACACCGGAAGTGTTCCGGATAGTATCGGGTATTTATCAGAGTACCGGGGGGTTACCGGAACCCCCGGGGGAAAGATATGGGCCATATGGGCCATAAGAGGGGAGCACACCAGCCCACAAGGGGTGGCGCGCCCCCCTTAGGCATGTGGCCGAATTGGAGAAGGAGGAGAAGGGGTTCACCCCCTCCCCCCTTCCTTCTCTCCTTCCCCTTCCATTTTCTCTCCAGCAAAAAAATGAAGGGGGGAAGGCCGAATTGGGGGAGGTCCCCAAGTAGGATTCCTCCTACTTGGGGCGCCCCATGGCTGCTCCCATCCCCCTCCCACCTATATATATATGCGGGGAGGGGGCGCCTAGAACACACAACAACAATCGTCAGCCGTGTGCGGCGCCCCCCTCCACAGTTTACACCCAGTCAAGTTTTGCAGTGCTTAGGCGAAGCCCTGCGAGAATCACTTCACCATCATGTAACGCCCTCGATGCGGCTATATCTCCCACGTGTCGAAGCACGACTTAGAGGCATAACCGCATTGCAAGCAATGTCGCAAGTGAGGTAATCTTCACACAACCCATGTAATACATAAGGGACAAAGATACATAGTTGGCTTACAATCGCCACTTCACACAATACATGAATAAAGCATTACATCATCCAGATACAATCAAGGTCCGACTACGGAACCAAAATAAAAGAAGACTACCCCAAATGCTACACAGATCCCCGATTGTCCCGACTGGGCTCCACTACTGATCAACTGGAAACAGAACAACATAAAGGACAAGATCTTCATCGAGCTCCTCCTTGAGCTTGGTTGCGTCATCTGTACAGTTCAACGGCACCCGCAAGCTGGTTTTGGAAGTATCTGTGAGTCACGGGGACTCAGCAATCTCACACCCTCGCGATCAAGACTATTTAAGCTTATGGGTAAGGTAAAGGGTATGAGTTGGAGCTGCAGCAAGCGACTAGCATATATGGTGGCTAACATACGCAAAATGAGAGCGAGAAGAGAAGGCAAAGCACGGTCGATAAAAGTATGATCAAGAAGTGATCCTAGAACAACCTACGTCAAGCATAACTCCAACACCGTGTTCACTTCCCGGACCCCGCCGGAAAGAGACCATCACAGTTACACACGCGGTTGATGTATTTTAATTAAGGTCAACTTCAGGTTTTCTACAACCGGACATTAACAAATTCCCATCTGGCCATAACCGCGGGCACGGCTTTAGAAAGTTCAAATCCCTGCAGGAGTGTCCCAACTTAGCCCATCACAAGCTCTCACGGTCAACGAAGGATATTCCTTCTAGCGGGAAGACCCGATCAGACTCGGAATCCCGGTTACAAGACATTTCGATAATGGTAAAACAAGACCAGCAACACCGTCCGGATGTGCCGACAAATCCCGATAGGAGCTGCACGTATCTCGTTCTCAGGGCACACTCAGATGAGACTAGCTACGAGTAAAACCAACCCTCAAGTTTCCCCGAGGTGGCCCCGCAGGCAGCTCAGTTCGGACCAACACTCAAAGGAGCACTGGCCCGGGGGGGTTAAATAAAGATGACCCTTGGGCAGGCCTATCCAAGGGAAAGAAAAGGCTAGGTGGCGAATGGTAAAACCAATGTTGGGCATTGCTGGAGGAGTTTTATTCAAGGCGAACTGTCAAGGGGTTCCCATTATACCCAACCATGTAAGGAACGCAAAATCCGGGAACATAACACCGATATGACGGAAACTAGGGCGGCAAGAGTGGAACAAAACACCAGGCATAAGGCCGAGCCTTCCACCATTTACCAAGTATATATATGCATTAATTAAATAAGATATGTTGTGATATCCCAACAAGTAAACATGTTCCAACAAGGAACAACCTCTCCATGTTCCAATAAGGAACAAACTTCAATCTTCACCTGCAACTAACAACGCTATAAGAGGGGCTGAGCAAAGCGGTAACATAGCCAAACAACGGTTTGCTAGGACAAGGTGGGTTAGAGGCTTGGCTCAACAATATGGGAGGCATGATAAGCAAGTGGTAGGTGTCGCAGCATAGGCATAGCAAAAGAGCGAGCAACTAGCAAGCAAAGATAGAAGTGATTTCGAGGGTATGGTCATCTTGCCTGAGATCCCGCAAGGAAGAAGAACGAGTCCATGAAGAAGACAAACGGACGTAGTCGAACAGATCCTCACAACGCGACGTTATCGGAACTAACCCGAAGAAGCAACACCAGAAAGAAAGCAAACCACATGGTAAACAATCATCACATAAGCATGGCACGATGCGCAAACAAGTATGATGCATGTCCGGTTTAATGAGGCATGGCATGGCATGACAAAGTGCACAAACAATACTATAGATTAAGTGGAGCTCAATATGCACCGAGTTGCATATTGATGAATCACCACATTAATTATTTAGTTCTCTCTCGGCTATGTACTCAACAATATTAAATGTTGGTTAACATGGCAAGAGGTGAAGCATAACAAAACTATACCATCTAAACAATTTAAATGGGGCCGGATATAACAAATAACGAATCCGGTAAATCCCCATATGCCTTAGTAATTTAATGCAACAACAATTTTAAACATTTTAATTGTTGTTATCATGATGCGGATGACATGAGCAAGTTTTATGCAATATTTATGAAAACGTTGACATGATAAGATATGAGGCATTAGTCATCATGGCGGAAACGAAAGGGGTGCCACGGCAACGACAACGGAAATGGTGCCACGGCAACATTCCGGTTCCGGTAACTCGATTGAGGTGCCGGTGGAAAAGAACACGTGTGACGGGAGCGTGTCATGCGAAGAACGGTGGGGTGCTCCCGGTTACCGGGTTCCCACGTGTCGACGGCTTGGCAACAAGGAGGAACAACTAAGGTTCACGGGCGAAAACAACAACCAAACATGCATCCCATACAACACATGCATTCGGTCCACGGGCGTCGTCTCGGGGTTATACCTTCGGAGCGTGCAAAGGGGACGGTTCTCGTTCGTAGAGGGAAGTAGGCGTTCTCGCGACGGCGGTAGTGGAAGTAGTCGTTCTCGCATGCTCTAGAGTCGACGGTAGAGGTTCTCGCGAACTCGGCGACGGTAGTGGGACATGTTTTGGAGGGGAAGTAGAGGTTCACGTTTCGTAGTCGCTCGGGGTCGCCGATAGTTGTACACATTCGTTGTTGGACTTGACGGATCCGATGCCTCCAGACGTAGTGGTACATGTTCGTTTTTCGGAGAGGTACTTGGCGTCCTGCACGAGATGTTAGTTGTACATGTACGAAGAGGAACTTGGTGCATCCAGGGTCTTCGGGCGTCGCGATAGACCTTGTCTTATCGAAACCGAGCGACGGTAGTGGAACTTGGCACATTTGTGTCGAATCCAAAGTCATTGTCGCATGCAACTTGCAATATACCGAAAGGTCTTGCGTATCCAAGCAAGGCAAAAAGCCCTAGGTTCAGCGGTGGCCGAACTTGACGAAAACCACGAAGTGGTCTTGGCGGCTTGAACAGGGGCCACCCGAACTCGGCGGGAGGCAAAAGAAGAGGCTCGTCCTCGTGTAGAAATGAAGCAGCGGCGGCAGCAGGGACTCGGCGCGACGGCGAGAGCTTGCAGGGGAGGTCTAGGACGCGCAGAACGCGGAGGAGGAGGCAGGTTGGCGCTGCGGTGACCTGCTGATCTTGGACGGCGATGGCGCACGGGAGAAGGGCTCTGGTGGCGAAGCATAGCGCTACGAGGATGGGGTAGCAGAGGGGCGCGGCGGCGCTGGAGAGGTCGGGGCAGCGGTGAAGGTCGCTGGCGAGGTGGCCGTCCGGCCGAGGAGACGGGCGCGAGGTCGATGGAGGAAAGGCAAGGCGGCGCGACGACGAAGGCCATGGTTCCGGCGGAGCTGCTCACTGGCGGCGGCCGAAGGCAGAGTTGGGGAACGGGCGTGACGTCAGGGAAGGGCCCGCCGGGCGGCACGCTGGCCTACGCGTGGCAAGGAGGCATTGTGTGGCTCGCTGGGATCGGGATCCCTCCCTCTGGTGCGTGCGTTATCGGAGGAGGGAAACGAGGAGAGGGTGAGGGAGTAGAGCGAGAGGAAGATGGGGGTAGGCGACGCTGGTTGGAGAAGATGGGGATCGAGGGGAGAGGTCGGTCGAGCCAGGGGTGCTAGGGTTAGCAGTGGGGCTGCGGGACTCCTTGGGCCAGGGAGGCCGGCCCAGTGGAGAGGGTTAGGTTTAGGTGCGGGCTGGCCTGCAGGGGAAGGAAGGCCTAGGGGGTCGGCTGGGCCTAAAGGGTCTGGCTGCGGATGGCCTATAGGCCGGCTGTCCGCTGGCTTAAGAGGCCGGCTGGGCTGTCTCTCTCACTCTCACTCTAAGGAACAAAAGAAAAACAAAAAACAGAGATATGAAAGAACAAGAAAGAGAGGTTAGGGAAAAAGTTGGACATGTGGATAATTTTCATGGACTCGTAAAAATGTGCGCGGTCCATGAAAAATAGGAGAGGCATGATTGCAAGAATTTAATTCAAAGTCATTTGAATTTAATTCAAATGGTTTGAACAAGGACTAGGAATTAGAGGTGTCCAAAAATGTTCCGATTTTTGGTAGAGCTCCGGAATATGATGAAAGAATATATGGCAATGTTGGAGACCAAGAATTAAGATAACAAAGACATTGGGATATTCTGCAAGTGTGTTATGGTGAATTTGAAATTAAAGAAAATATTGAATATAGCTCCCTACTATCGGGAGGATATGTTTTAAAGAGAAACCACCATGTGAGTTCCCTCGATTTAAATGGGTCAAAGCATGCCATTAATTTAGTTGAGTTTTAAAACGGGTTGCATGATGACATGCTGCAATGCACATGATGCAAAGATGAAATGCAACGGACCAAACAAATCACACGACGAAACCCGGAAATCAAGGAAGGCATCTGAAGCTCCGGTCTTGGGGCGTTACAACACTCCACCACTATGAGAGGATCTCGTCCCGAGATCTAGAATGGCACCGGAGGGAAAAACGAAAGAGAAAGAGAAGAGGTAAAACTAAGTTGCTTCTTTGACGAACGAGTGAGACCAAAGAACCTTGAAAAGGTTAAGCCATTTCGAGAAAAGAATACAATGGAGATGACGAAGCTGAAAACACTTCGTTAGAAAAGAGGAACAATGGAGAACAACTTCGGGCAGCACTCTGATTGAAAAGAAAAAGAATTGAATAAGAACTTGATAAGATTAGAAGATACTTGATGAAATCACAACACACTGCCTCCGGAACTATTGAATGAATGGAACAAGGGCTAAGAAAGATCTCAGACAGCGCTCCGGTTGAACATAGTTGCAAGGCTTGATAAGGCAAAAAGAACTTGAGCAAAAGGGCACAACACTCCGGTTAAAAATGAGATGTACGAGGAACAATAAGGATCAATAACGACAACACTCCGGTTGGAAATGGAAGGCAATAATATGAACTTGGCAAAATAAAAGCACTTGGATGAGACTCCGGTTAGAAGAGGAATGATAGCCACCACACTCCGGTTAAAACAAGATAGAGAAGGAAAAAGAATGATATAATTTGGACAGCACTCCAACTGCAAATGGACGGAATTGAACATGATCTTGACAAAACAAGATGATGGGTCTAAGATAGCGACATCACAATGTCTCCGGAACAAATGTAAGAATGTAATCAAAAGAATGAAGGAGAAAAAGAACATCTTTACCTCAAATGAGCTTGAAAAGCATCTTTAGGAGAAGGGTCGAACAGAGTTGTTGGAAAACCAACAACGAAAAGAGTAATCTTGTTGTGGGCTTATGGAAAACATCTCGAAATCTTGAGGTGAAATTCTGCCACTAGCGCAAGATTGGATTGATAAGAACAAGGAGACGAGAAACTTATCTCACCGATAGGATAAATGAAGAACTTGGATCACTTATAAGCACCGTAAATAGCAACAATCCTTAGAGAAAGCTTTAGGTGAAATATAACCCAAGATAACTCCAACGAAGAGGTTGATGGATTTAATATATCTCATTCTTAACAACATGTGAATCATGGAGCATGAACTCAAATTATCAAGAATGACGTAATATCACCTCCAATGGTACGGAAGGAAGAATTGCACTCCGGATTACAAGAAGAAGAAAGCTTGAGCTCCTCTGAAAAGAATCTCAATGAAAACTTCGAGAAGGAATTAAATCCTTTATGAACCCTCATGTAGAGCCTCCATGAAGAACTCCGGTTAAAAGAATGATCACAAAGAAGTGAAGGATGAAAAGAATAAGGTTGAAGCCTTGCAATGATTAGATGAAGCTTGCGACGAGATAAATGAGAGATCTTGAAACTCTGGGAAAAGAAAAAGCTGAACACAAATGGAATCAAGAAGTTGATGCACCTCCGGAATAAGGAATTAATCACTTGGATGAACAAGAATAAGGATTACGTTATGCGTATCCTTCACCAATTTAAATTGATGACAAACAACGGATTTGGCATACTACTTATTCTCGAAGAAAGGATTAAGATAGATATCGCGCCAACTTGAGAAGGTCTTCAATGAAACACCACAACGAATGAATTGATATGATAACGAAAGAAGAGGAATCTTGCACGAACCACCATAAGAATTGAAAATGACCGAAGAAAAGATAAAGAAACACCGGGAAGAATTATGAAATGAACGAAGATGCTTGAGAGGATTTAGATACCAGTGAAACATAGAGATCATGAACTGATTAGAGACTACTTGAATGATGCACCGGTAAGATTTAGAGAAAGAGAGCTGAAAGCTGAGAATGAATACTTCTGAGGTGATGGGCTCCAGAGAAACAAACTGAAAAGAATCTTGAATTACTCCGGATGGGTGAAAAGAATTCTCACAATCGAATACAATTATTAGAGGATGGCAACAAGCTGGAATCATGAATCTTGAAGAGAATGGAGCAATATATGGAGGAACAAGTCTTCTTCGGTCTTCAAAATCTGAGAATGACAACGAGAAACACCACCAAGAATTGTTGAGACACTCCGGGATAAAAATGGAAAAGGTTGAGCCAACGATGAAAGAATTTGATAGATCTTGGAGAAAGACATATGACTGCTGAAAATTTAAACTTACGTCAAAATTTGAAATGAATTTGAGGATAACTCCGGAAAAATTAGAAGAGTTAGGTAAGATCCTGGGAAAAGACCTGTGGGTTAGGGCCCACTCAAAAGAAACACCGTTGAAATGATTACTTGAAAAGAGAGATTGCACCGGTTGAATTAAAAGGATTGAATGAGATAATAGCCTCGAGATAGGTTGAACGGATCTTGAATGACAAGACGAGCCTTCTGAGGTATCTTCAGGGCACCAGAACAATTGAATAACGAGAAGTGGATGATTATGAGGTGCAACGGCATGAGAAAACATTTGAAACGAGGAAAAAGGGATGATCCACAAAGCTTGACTTGGTTCCACCGGAGAAGAAAAGAATGAATAATGGTGAACTAGAAGCTCCGTTAAAACCTTCATGAGAAACACCGGGTAAGAACATAGATGGAAAAGGATGGAGAGACTTCACAAGAATAAAAGGATACTTGATTAAGATATCGGATACCTTGAAGGAAAAGGGTGGGTGGGCGGGAAAAACAAAGGCAACTTGGAGATGGATGAAACAAACAACGTTGATGAAAACTGAGATTGGATTTTGCGGATGTTGAAATGATCGGATCCACTTGAAGAGAAGCACACCGGTTGACAAGAAATTGAAATGACAAACTCGATGATCGAGAAGGATTAGTATTCACATCAAAGTATGAGAACACCATTTGGGGGAAGGTATGGAATCAACATTTGACATTGAAGCAACTCGAATACCACAACTCAAAACAAAACAAAGGATTGGCTTGCAGAATAAGCCGAAACAAACATATGATAGAGATATCGTCCGAAGTTTTCGTGGTGGGGCCTACATGGGCTCGATCGTACAACACCATCATGTACAAGGCAGTGCACATGACATACGAAGTGTCCCCGAGTCGGCATAGCCAAGGACTCTTTAAGATACAACGAGACCACTGTAAAACCAACCGTGAATAGGCGGACCACTAGACGTCGAACCCTAATTTCATATCATACATCTGTCGGAAAGATATCCTAGGAGCTACTTGAATTCCCACTTATAAACTCCTGAAATTTTCCGGTTATGCAATCGGGTGTTTGGGATACAGGGGAAGCATAATATCTCACCCAAAACTAGCAAATCCTACATCCAGCTGTATCCATCCTTCAACACATAACCAAGAAACCTTCGAAAATCATCTACCTCAACCTTCGAAAAGCATCCGTTATACAAGTTATGGCAATACTCCCGAACTCCCGCCCCAGTACTGGGTGGCGTCGAGGTTATCTCACCAACAACTGCATAAAAGAGATTTTCGATGTCGGCGAACTAAACTCAGGTATTCCAGAACTGCAACGATAAAATTGTGACGACAACACCTCGGAGCTCAACTCCCCGGGACACTGCCACAATCCCTAAATGACAGGAGGCACCAAGAACAATGTTCTCGTCACAAATCGATCGGAATGATTCCAAGATACCCGCGTGATCCTAAATTTTTTTTAGTGAAATTTGAGAAGAGAAGAGTCAAAACTCTACGTCAGGATGCCTTACCAGAGCGATGAAGGGACTGAGGAGTAAAAAGAATTCCTAAACTCTCCGATATATAATTCCTAAATGACTCAAAACATTTTTCTAGACTCAACAACGTCAGCTAATTCAATCAAGCAGTGGGGGCTCCTAAGGTCGGGGAAGGCTCTGATACCAACTTGTACGCACTCGATGCGGCTATATCTCCCACGTGTCGAAGCACGACTTAGAGGCATAACCGCATTGAAAACAATGTCGCAAGTGAGGTAATCTTCACACAACCCATGTAATACATAAGGGACAAAGATACATAGTTGGCTTACAATCGCCACTTCACACAATACATGAATAAAGCATTACATCATCCAGATACAATCAAGGTCCGACTACGGAACCAAAATAAAAGAAGACTACCCCAAATGCTACACAGATCCCCGATCGTCCCGACTGGGCTCCACTACTGATCAACTGGAAATGGAACAACATAAAGGACAAGATCTTCATCGAGCTCCTCCTTGAGCTTGGTTACGTCATCTGTACGGTTCAACGGCACCTGCAAGCTGGTTTTGGAAGTATCTGTGAGTCATGGGGACTCAGCAATCTCACACCCTCGCGATCAAGACTATTTAAGCTTATGGGTAAGGTAAAGGGTATGAGTTGGAGCTGCAGCAAGCGACTAGCATATATGGTGGCTAACATACGCAAAATGAGAGCGAGAAGAGAAGGCAAAGCACGGTCGATAAAAGTATGATCAAGAAGTGATCCTAGAACAACCTACGTCAAGCATAACTCCAACACCGTGTTCACTTCCCGGACCCCGCCAGAAAGAGACCATCACAGTTACACACGCGGTTGATGTATTTTAATTAAGGTCAACTTCAGGTTTTCTACAACCGGACATTAACAAATTCCCATCTGCTCATAACCGCGGGCACGGATTTCAAAAGTTCAAATCCCTGCAGGGGTGTCCCAACTTATCCCATCACAAGCTCTCACGGTCAACGAAGGATATTCCTTCTAGCGGGAAGACCCGATAAGACTCGGAATCCCGGTTACAAGACATTTCGACAATGGTAAAACAAGACCAGCAACACCGCCCGAATGTGCCGACAAATCCCGATAGGAGCTGCACATATCTCGTTCTCAGGGCACACTCAGATGAGACTAGCTACGAGTAAAACCAACCCTCAAGTTTCCCCGAGGTAGCCTCGCAGGCAGCTCAGTTCAGACCAACACTCAGAGGAGCACTGGCTCGGGGGGGGGGGGTTAAATAAAGATGACCCTTGGGCAGGCCTACCCAAGGGAAAGAAAAGGCTAGGTGGCGAATGGTAAAACCAATGTTGGGCATTGTTGGAGGAGTTTTATTCAAGGCGAACTGTCAAGGGGTTCCCATTATACCCAACCGCGTAAGGAACGCAAAATCCGGGAACATAACACCGATATGACGGAAACTAGGGCGGCAAGAGTGGAACAAAACACCAGGCATAAGGCCGAGCCTTCCACCCTTTACCAAGTATATAGATGCATTAATTAAATAAGATATACTATGATATCCCAACAAGTAAACATGTTCCAACAAGGAACAACATCTCCATGTTCCAATAAGGAACAAACTTCAATCTTCACCTGCAACTAACAACGCTATAAGAGGGGCTGAGCAAAGCGGTAACATAGCCAAACAACTATTTGCTAGGACAAGGTGGGTTAGGGGCTTGGCTCAACAATATGGGAGGCATGATAAGCAAGTGGTAGGTGTCGCAGCATAGGCATAGCAAAAGAGCGAGCAACTAGCAAGCAAAGATAGAAGTGATTTCGAGGGTATGGTCATCTTGCCTGAGATCCCGCAAGGAAGAAGAACGAGTCCATGAAGAAGACAAATGGACGTAGTCGAATGGATCCTCACAACACGACGTTATCGGAACTAACCCGAAGAAGCAACACCGGAGAGAAAGCAAACCACATGGTAAACAACCATCACATAATCATGGCACGATGCGCAAACAAGTATGATGCATGTCCGGTTTAATGAGGCATGGCATGGCATGGCAAAGTGCACAAACAATACTATAGATTAAGTGGAGCTCAATATGCACCGAGTTGCGTATTGATGAATCACCACATTAATTATTTAGTTCTCTCTTGGCTATGTACTCAACAATATTAAATGTTGGTTACCATGGCAAGAGGTGAAGCATAACAAAACTATACCATCTAAATAATTTAAATGGGGCCGGATATAACAAATAATGAATCCGGTAAATCCCCATATGCCTTAGTAATTTAATGCAACAACAATTTTAAACATTTTAATTGTTGTTGTCATGATGCGGATGACATGAGCAAGTTTTATGCAATATTTATGAAAACGTTGACATGATAAGATATGAGGCATTAGTCATCGTGGCGCAAACGAAAGGGGTGCCACGGCAATGACAACGGAAATGGTGCCACGGCAACATTCCGGTTCCGGTAACTCGATTGAGGTGCCGGTGGAAAAGAACACGTGTGACGGGAGCGTGTCATGCGAAGAACGGTGGGGTGCTCCCGGTTACCGGGTTCCCACGTGTCGACGGCTTGGGAACGAGGAGGAACAACTAAGGTTCACGGGCGAAAACAACAACCAAACATGCATCCCATACAACACATGCATTCGGTCCACGGGCGTCGTCTCGGGGTTATACCTTCGGAGCGTGCAAAGGGGACGGTTCTCGTTCGTAGAGGGAAGTAGGCGTTCTCGCGACGGCGGTAGTGGAAGTAGTCGTTATCGCATGCTCTAGGGTCGACGGTAGAGGTTCTCGCGAACTCGGCGACGGTAGTGGGACACGTTTTGGAGGGAAAGTAGAGGTTCACGTTTCGTAGTCGTTCGGGGTCGCCGATAGTTGTACACATTCGTTGTTGGACTTGACGGATCCGATGCCTCCAGACGTAGTGGTACATGTTCGTTTTTCGGAGAGGTACTTGGCGTCCTGCACGGGATGGTAGTTGTACATGTACGAAGAGGAACTTGGTGCTCCAGGGTCTTCGGGTGTTGCGATACACCTTGTCTTGTCGAAACCGAGCGACGGTAGTGGAACTTGGCACATTTGTGTCGAATCCAAAGTCATTGTGGCATGCAACTTGCAATATACCGAAAGGTCTTGCGTATCCAAACAAGGCAAAAAGCCCTAGGTTCAGCGGTGGCCGAACTTGATGAAAACCACGAAGTGGTCTTGGCGGCTTGAACAGGGGCCACCCGAACTCGGCGGGAGGCAAAAGTAGAGGCTCGTCCTCGTGTAGAAATGAAGCAGCGACGGCAGCAGGGACTCGGCGCGACTGCGAGAGCTTGTAGGGGAGGTCCAGGATGCGCAGAACGCGGAGGAGGAGGCAGGTTGGCGCTGCGGTGACCTGCTGATCTTGGACGGCGATGGCGCACGGGAGAAGGGCTCTGGTGGCGAAGCATAGCGCTACGAGGATGGGGTAGCAGAGGGGCGCGGCGGCGCTGGAGAGGTCGGGGGGCGGTGAAGGTCGCTGGCGAGCTTGCCATCCGGCCGAGGAGACGGGCGCGAGGTCGATGGAGGAAAGGCAAGGCGGCACGACGACGAAGGCCATGGCTCCGGCGGAGCTGCTCACTGGCTGCGGCCGGAGGCAGAGGTGGGGAATGGGCGCGACGACAGGGAAGGGCCCGCCGGGCGGCACGCTGGCCGACGCGGGGCAAGGAGGCGTTGCGTGGCTCGCTGGGATCGGGATCCCTCCCCTGGTGCGTGCGTTATCGGAGGAGGGAAACGAGGAGAGGGTGAGGGAGTAGAGCGAGAGGAAGATGGGGGTAGACGGTGCTGGTGGGAGAAGATGGGGATCGAGGGGAGAGGTCGGTCGAGCCAGGGGTGCTAGGGTTAGCAGTGGGGCTGCGGGACTCTTTGGGCCAGGGAGGCCGGCCCAGTGGAGAGGGTTAGGTTTAGGTGCGGGCTGGCCTGCAGGGGAAGGAAGGCCTAGGGGGTCGGCTGGGCCTAAAGGGTCTGGCTGCAGATGGCCTATAGGCCGGCTGTCCGCTGGCTTAAGAGGCCGGCTGGGCTGTCTCTCTCACTCTCACTCTAAGGAACAAAAGAAAAACAAAAAACAGAGATATGAAAGAACAAGAAAGAGAGGTTAGGGGAAAAAGTTGGACATGTGGATAATTTTCATGGACTGGTAAAAATGTGCGCGGTCCACGAAAAATAGGAGAGGCATGATTGCAAGAATTTAATTCAAAGTCATTTGAATTTAATTCAAATGGTTTGAACAAGGACTAGGAATTAGAGGTGTCCAAAAATGTTCCGATTTTTGGTGGAGCTCCGGAATATGATGAAAGAATATATGGCAATGTTGGAGACCAAGAATTAAGATAACAAAGGCATTGGGATATTTTGCAAGTGTGTTATGGTGAATTTGAAATTAAAGAAAATATTGAATATAGCTCCATACTATCGGGAGGATATGTTTTAAAGAGAAACCACCATGTGAGTTCCCTCAATTTAAATGGGTCAAAGATCCATGCCATTAATTTAGTTGAGTTTTAAAACGGGTTGCATGCTGACATGATGCAATGCACATGATGCAAAGATGAAATGCAACGGACCAAACAAATCACACGACGAAACCCGGAAATCAAGGAAGGCATCTGAAGCTCCGGTCTTGGGGCGTTACACATCACTGTCACAATGCCGTCGTGATGACGGAACTCATCTAATTCCTTGATACCTTGCTGGATCAAGAAGGCGAGGGACGCCATCGCGCTGGACGTGTGCAGAACTCGGAGGTGTCGTACGTTCATTACTTGATCGGTCGGAGCTAGAAGAAGTTCGACTACATCAACCGTGTTGTCAAAAGCTTCCGTTTTCTGTCTACGAGGGTATGTGGACACACTCTCCCCCTCTCATTGCTATTCATCTCCTAGATAGATCTTGCGTGAGCGTAGGAATTTTTTTGAAATTGCATGCTACGTTTCCCAATAGTGGCATCCGAGCGAGGTTTACGCGTAGATGATATGCACGGGTATAACACAAAGAGTTGTGGGCGGTGATCATCATACTGCTTACCACCAATGTCTTATTTTGATTCGGCGGTATTGTTTGATGAAGCGGCCCAAACCAAGCTTACATGACCATGTTCATGAGACCGGTTCCACCAACAGACATGCAACTAGTTTTGCATAAAGGTGGCTGGCGGGTGTTTGTTTCTCCTACTTGAGTTGAATCAAATTTGACTGCGTTCGGTCCTTGTTGAAGGTTAAAATAGCAAACTTGATAAATCACTGTTGTGGTTTTGATGCGTAGGTAAGAACGATTCTTGCTAGAAGCCCGTAGCAGCCACGTAAAACTTGCAACAACAAAGTAGAGGACGTCTAACTTGTTTTTGCAGGGCTTGTTGTGATGTGATATGATCAAGACATGATGTGATAAACGTTATTGTATGAGATGATCATGTTTTGTAAGATATCTGACAACCGATAAGAGCCTTATGGTTGCCTCTTTATTGTATGAAATGCAAACGCCATGTAATTGATTTACTTTATCATTATGCGTTAGTGATAGTTGTAGTAGCAATAGTTGGCGAGACGACCACGATGCTGCGATGGAGATTAAGGTGTCGATCCAGTGATGATGGGGATCATGATGATGCTTTGTGAAGGAAATATGCCCAAGAGGCAATAATAAAGATGTTATTTATATTTCCTTATATCATGATAAATGTTTATTATTCATGCTAGAATTGTATTAACCGGAAACTTAGTACATGTGTGAATACATAGACAAACAGAGTGTCCCTAGTATGCCTCTACTTGACTAGCTCATTAATCAAAGATGGTTAAGTTTCCTGACAAGACCCGTCCATTAGCTTAGCATAATGATCATTTAGTTTTATTGCTATTGCTTTCTTCATGACTTATACATGTTCCTCTGACTATGAGATTACGCAACTCCCGAATACCGGAGGAACACCTTGTGTGCTATCAAACATCACAACATAACTGGGTGATTATAAAGATGCTCTATAGATGTCTCCGATGGTGTTTGTTGAGTTGGCATAGATCGAGATTAGGATTTGTCACTCCGTGTATCGGAGAGGTATCTCTAGGCCCTCTCGGTAATGCACATCACTATAAGCCTTGCAGGCAATGTGACTAATGAGTTAGTTACGGGATGATGCATTACGGAATGAGTAAAGAGACTTGCCGGTAACGAGATTGAACTAGGTATGATGATGCCGACGATCGAATCTCGGGCAAGTAACATACCGATGACAAAGGGAACAACATATGTTGTTATGCAGTTTGACCAATAAAGATCTTCATAGAATATGTAGGAACCAATCTGAGCATCCAGGTTCCGCTATTGGTTATTGACCGGTGTCTCGGTCATGTCTACATAGTTCTCAAACCCGTAGGGTCTGCACACTTAACGTTCGATGACGATATGTATTATGAGTTATGTGATTTGATGTACCGAAGGTTGTTCGGAGTCCCGGATGTGATCACGGACATGATGAGGAGTCTAGAAATGGTTGATACATAAAGATTCATATATTGGAAGGCTACATTCGGACACCGAAATGGTTCGGGTCGTTTCGGATAAGTTTCAGAGTACTCGGGGTTACCGGACCCCCCCCCCCCGGGGGAAGTTATTGAGACTCATGGGCCTAATGGTGGAAGAGAGGAGGCAGACCAAGGTGTGCCCTCCTAGCCCAAATCGAAGTGGACTAGGGCTAGGGGGCCCGGCCCCCCTCTCCTTCTCTTCTTCCTCTCCTTCCTTCTTCTCCTACTTGGACTAGGAAAGGGGGAAACCTACTCCTACTAGGAGTAGGAATCCCCCCTTGGGCGCGCCCCTTGAGGCTGGCCCTCCTATTCCTCCCCTCCTTTATATACGGGGGAGGGGGCACCCCATAAACACACAAGTTGATCTTTTAGCCATGTGTGGTGCCCCCCTTCACAGTTTTATACCTCGGTCATATCGTTGTAATTCTTAGGCGAAGCCCTACGTCGGTAACTTCATCATCACCATCAACACACCGTCATGCTGACGGAACTCACCCTTGGCCTCGGATGGATCAAGAGTACGAGGGACGTCACCGAGCTGAACGTGTGCAGATCGCGGAGGTGCCGTGTGTTCGGTACTTGATCGGTTGGATCACGAAGACGTTCGACTACATCAACCGTGTTACTAAACGCTTCCGCTTTTGGTCTACGAGGGTACATAGACACACTCTCCCCTCTCGTTGCTATGCATCTCCTAGATAGATCTTGCATGATCGTTGGAATTTTTTTGAAATACTGTGTTCCTCAACAGTGGCATCAGAGCCAGGTCTATGTGTAGATGTTATATGCACGAGTAGAACACAAAGAGTTGTGGGCGATAATAGTCATATTCCTTACCAGCATATCATGCTTTGATTCGGCGGTATTGTTAGATGAAGCGGCCTAGATCGACATTACATGACCGTGTTCATGAGACTGGTTCTACCGACGTGCTTCGCACACAGGTGGCTAGTGGGTGTCTGTTTCTCCAGCTTTAGTTGAATCGAGTATGACTACGCCCGGTCGTTCTTGAAGGTTAAAACATCACACTTGATGAAAAATCATTGTGGTTTTGATGCGTAGGTAAGAACGGTTCTTGCTAGAAGCCCGTAGCAGCACCCAAAACTTGCAACAACAAAGTAGAGGACGTCTAACTTGTTTTTGCAGGGCATGTTGTGATGTGATATGGTCAAGACGTGATTATATATAAATTGTTGTATGAGATGATCATGTTTTGTAACAGTTATCGGCAATTGGCAGGAGCCATATGGTTGTTGCTTTATTGTATGAAATGCAATCGCCATGTAATTGCTTTACTTTATCACTAAGCGATAGCGATAGTCGTAGAATGGCAAGACGACGACAATGCTACGATGGAGATCAAGGTGTCAAGCCGGTGACGATGGTGATCATGGCGGTGCTTTGGAGATGGAGATCAAAGGCACAAGATGATGATGGCCATATCATATCACTTATATTGATTGCATGTGATGTTTATCCTTTATGCATCTTATTTTGCTTAGTACGGCGGTAGCATTATAAGATGATCTCTCACTAAATTTCAAGGTACAAGTGTTCTCCTGAGTATGCACCGTTGCTATAGTTCGTCGTGCTGAGACACCATGTGATGATCGGGTGTGATAAGCTCTACGTTCACATACAATGGGTGCAAGCCAGTTTTGCACAAGCAGAATACTCGGGTTAAACTTGACAAGCCTAGCATATGCAGATATGGCCTCGGAACACTGAGACCGAAAGGTCGAACGTGAATCATATAGTAGATATGATCAACATAGTGATGTTCACCATTGAAAGCTACTCCATCTCACGTGATGATCGGACATGGTTTAGTTGATATGGATCACGTGCTCATTTAGATGACTAGAGGGATGTCTATCTAAGTTGGAGTTCTTAAGTAATATTATTAATTGAACTTAAATTTATCATGAACTTAGTCCTGATACTATTTTCATATCTATGTTGTAGATCAATTGCTCGCGTATAGCTTCCCCATTTTATTTATGATATGTTCCTAGAGAAAACTATGTTGAAAGTTGATAGTAGCAATGATGCGGATTAGGTCCGTGATCTGAGGATTATCCTCATTGCTGCACAAAAGAATTATGTCCTTGATGCACCGCTAGGTGATGGACCTATTGCAGGAGCAAATGCAGACGTTATGAACATTTGGTAAGCTCGGTATGATGACTACTTGATAGTTTAGTGCGCCATGCTTTACGGCTTAGAACCGAGACTTCAAAATTTTTTTGAACACCAAGGAGCATATAAGATGTTCCAAGAGCTGAAATTGGTATTTTAGATTCATGCCCAAGTCAAGAGGTATGAGACCTCTAACAAGTACGTTGCCTACAAGATGGAGGAGAATAGCTCAACCAGTGAGCATGTGCTCAGAATGTCTGAGGACTACAATCTCTTGAATCAAGTGGGAATTAATCTTCCAGATAAAATAGTGATTGACAGAGTTCTCTAGTCACTATCACCAAATTACCGGAACTTCGTGATGAACTATAATATGCAAGGGACGACGAATACGATTCCCGAGCTCTTCGCGATGGTAAAATCGGCGAAGGTAGAATTCAAGAAAGAGCATCAATTGTTGATGGTTAACAAGACCACTAGTTTCAAGAAAAGGGGCAAAGGAAAAGAAAGGGAACTTCAAGAAAGAATGGCAAGCAAGTTGCCACCCCCGTGAAAAAACCCAAAGCTAGACCTAAGCCTGAAACTGAGTACTTCTACTGCAAAGGGAATGGTCACTGGAAGCGGAACTACCCCAAATACTTGGCGGATAAGAAGGATGGCAAAGTGAACAAAAGTATATTTGATATACATGTTATTGATGTGTACTTTACTAGTGTTCATAGTAACCCTAGGGTATTTGATACTGATTCAGTTGCTAAGATTAGTAACTCAAAACAGGAGTCGCAAAATGAACAGAGACTAGTTAAGGGCAAGGTGACGATGTGTGTTGGAAATGATTCCAAGGTTGATAAGATCACCATCGCACACTCCTTTTACCTTTGGGATTAGTGTCGAACCTAAAATAAATGTTATTTGGTGTTTGCGTTGAGCATGAATATGGTTGGATCATGTTTATTGCAATACGGTTATTCATTTAAGTCAAAGAATAATTGTTGTTCTGTTTACATGAATAAAACCTTCTATGGTCATACACTTAATGGTTTATTGAATCTCGATCGTAGTGATACACATATTCATAATATTGATGCCAAAAGATGCAAAGTTGATAATGATAGTGCAATATACTTGTGGCACTGCCGTTTAGGTCATATTGGTGTAAAGGCGCATGAAGAAACTCCATGCGGATGGACTTTTGGAATCACTTGGTTATGAATCACTTGATGCTTGCGAACCATGCCTCATGGGCAAGATGACTAAGACTCCGTTCTCTGGAACAATGGAGCGAGCCACCGACTAATTGGAAATAATACATTCTGATGTATGAGGTCCGATGAGTGTTGAGGCTCGCGGTGGGTATCGTTATTTTCTGACCTTCACAGATGATTTGAGTAGATATGGGTATATCTACTTAATGAAACATAAGTCTGAAACATTTGAAAAGTTCAAAGAATTTCAGAGTGAAGTGGAAATTCATCGTAACAAGAAAATAAAGTTTCCACGATCTAATCAAGGAGGCGAATATTTGAGTTACGAGTTTGGTCTTCATTTAAAACAATGTGGAATAGTTTCGCAACTCACGCCACCTAAAACACCACAGCGTAATGGTGTGTCCAAACATTGTAACCGTACTTTATTAGATATGGTGCGATCTATGATGTCTCTTGCCGATTTACCACTATCATTTTGGAGTTATGCATTAGAGACAGCTACATTCACGTTAAATAGGGCACCATCTAAATCCGTTGAGACGACACCGTATCAACTGTGGTTTGGTAAGAAACCAAAGATGTCGTTTCTTAAAGTTTGGGTTGCGATGCTTATGTGAAAAAGTTTCAAACTGATAAGCTCAAACCCAAATCGAAGAAGTGCGTCTTCATAGGATACCCAAAAGAAACTGTTGGGTACACCTTCTATCACAGATCCGAAGGCAAGATATTTGTTGCTAAGAATGGATCCTTTCTAGAGAAGAAGTTTCTCTCGAAAGAAGTGAGTGGGAGGAAAGTAGAACTTGATGAGGTAATTATACCTTCTACCGAATTGGAAAATGGTTCATCATAGAAATCAGTTTTAGTGACGCCTACACTAATTAGTGAGGAAGTTAATGACGATGATCATGAAACTGCAGATCAAGTTACTACCGAACCTCGTAGGTCAATTAGAGTACGTTCCGCACCAGAGTGGTATGGTAACCCTATTCTGGAAGTCATGTTACTAGCCCATGACGAACCTTTGAACTATGAGGAAGCGATGATGAGCCCAGATTCCGCAAAATGGCTTGAGGCCATGAAATCTGAGATAGGATCCATGTATGAGAACAAAGTGTGAACTTTGATGGACTTGCCTGATGATCGGCACGCCATTGAGAATAAACGGATCTTCAAGAGGAAGACCAACGATGATGGTAGTGTTACTATCTACGAAGCTTGAATTGTCGCAAAATGTTTTTGACAAGTTCAAGGTGTTAACTAAAATGAGATTTTCTCACTCGTAGTGATGCTTAAGTCTATCCAAATCATGTTAGCAATTGCCGCATTTTATGAAATGTGGCAAATGGATGTCAAAACTGCATCCCTGAAATGGATTTCTTAAAGAAGAGTTGTATATGATGCAACCAAAGGTTTGGTCGATCCTAAAGGTGAAGTCTGTATTTACAAGAAAGTGAGTGGGAGCACTACATCCTTTCTGATAAGTATATGTGAATGACATATTGTTGATCAGAAATGAGGTAGAATTTTCTGGAAAGCATAAAGGAGTGTTTAAAAGTAGTTTTTCAAAGAAAGACCTCGGTGAAGCTGCTTACATATTGGGCATCAAGATCTATAGAGATAGATCAAGACATCTGATAAGTTTTTTCAATGAGTACATACCTTGACAAGATTTTGAAGCAGTTCAAAATGGAACAGTCAAAGAAGGAGTTCTTGTCTGTGTTGCAAGGTGTGAAGTTGAGTAAAGACTCAAAACCCGACCACGGCAGAAAATAGAAAGAGAATGAGAAGTCATTCCCTATGCCTCAGTCATAGGTTCTATAAAGTATGCTATGCTGTGTACCAGACCTATTGTGTACCTCACCATGAGTTTGGTAAGTGGGTACAATAGTGATCCAGGAATAGATCACTGGACAGTGGTCAAAATTATCCTTAGTGGAATAAGGATATGTTTCTCGGTTATGGAGGTGACAAAAAGTTCGTCGTAAAGGGTTACGTCAATGCAAGCTTTGACACTGATCTAGATGACTCTAAGTCTCAATCTGGATACATATTGAAAGTGGGAGCAATTAGCTAGAGTAGCTCCATGCAGAGCATTGTAGACATAGAATTTTGCAAAATACATACAGATCTGAATGTGGCAGACCTGTTGACTAAACTTCTCTCACTAGCAAAACATGATCATACCTTAGTACTCTTTGGGTGTTAATCACACGACAATGTGAACTAGATTATTGACTCTAGTAAACCCTTTGGGTATTGGTCACATGGCGATGTGAACTATCAGTATTAAATCACATGGCGATGTGAACTAGATTATTGACTCTAGTGCAAGTGGGAGACTGGAGGAAATATGCCCTAGAGGCAATAATAAAGATGTTATTTCTATTTCCTTATATCATGATAAATGTTTATTATTCATGCTAGAATTGTATTAACCGGAAACTTAGTACATGTGTGAATACATAGACAAACAGAGTGTCCCTAGTATGCCTCTACTTGACTAGCTCGTTAATCAAAGATGGTTAAGTTTCCTGACGATAGACATGTGTTGTCATTTGATGAACGGGATCACATCATTAGAGAATGATGTGATGGACAAGACCCATCCATTAGCTTAGAATAATGATCATTTAGTTTTATTGCTGTTGCTTTCTTCATTTCTTATACCTGTTCCTCTGACTATGAGATTATGCAACTCCCGAATACCAGAGGAACACCTTGTGTGCTATCAAACGTCACAACATAACTGGGTGATTATAAAGATTCTCTACAGATGCCTCCGATGGTGTTTGTTGAGTTGGCATAGATCAAGATTAGGATTTGTCACTCCGTGTATCGGAGAGGTATCTCTAGGCCCTCTTGGTAATGCACATCACTATAAGCCTTGCAAGCAAAGTAACTAATGAGTTAGTTACGAGATGATGCATTACGGAACGAGTAAAGAGACTTTTCGGTAACGAGATTGAACTAGGTATGATGATACCAATGATCGAATCTTGGGCAAGTAACATACCGATGACAAAGGGAACAACGTATGTTGTTATGCGGTTTGACCGATAAAGATCTTCATAGAATATGTAGGAACCAATATGAGCATCCAGGTTCCGCTATTGGTTATTGACCAGAGATGTGTCTCGGTCATGTCTACATAGTTCTCGAACCCGTAGGGTCCGCACGCTTAATGTTCGATGATGATATGTATTATGAGTTATGTGATTCGATGTATCGAAGGTTGTTCGGAGTCCCGGATGTGATCACAGACATGACGACGAGTCTCGAAATGGTCGAGACATAAAGATCATATATTGGAAGGCTACATTCGGACACCAGAATGGTTCAAGTCATTTCGGATAAGTTTCGGAGTACCGGGGGTTACCGGACCCCCCCGGAAGTTATTGGGCCTCATGGACCTGATGGTGGAAGAGAGGAGGCAGGCCAAGGTGTGGCGCGCGCCCCCTAGCCCAAACCGAATTGGACTAGGTCTAGGGGGCCGCCCCCTTTCCTTCTCTTCTTCCTCTCCTCCCTTCTTCTCCTACTTGGACTAGGAAAGGGGAAACCTACTCCTACTAGGAGTAGGAATCCCCCCCTTGGGCGCGCCCCTTGAGGCCGGCCCTCCTCCTCCTCCCATCCTTTATATACGAGGGAGGGGGGGCACACCATAGACACACAAGTTGATCTTTTAGCCGTGTGCGATGCCCCCTCCACAGTTTTATACCTCGGTCATATCGTTGTAGTGCTTAGGCGAAGCCCTGCGTCAGTAACTTCATCATCACCATCAACATGCCGTCGTACTGACAGAACTCACCCTCGGCCTTAGCTGGATCAAGAGTATGAGGGACGTCACCAAGCTGAACGTGTGCAGATCATGGAGGTGTCGTGCGTTCGGTACTTGATCGGTTGGATCGCGAAGACGTTCGACTACATCAACCGCATTACTAAACGCTTCCGCTTTCAGTCTACGAGGGTACGTAGACACACTCTCCACTCTCGTTGTTGTGCATATCCTAGATAGATCTTGCGTGATCGTAGGATTTTTTTTGAAATACTGTGTTCCCCAACACTTTGGAGATGGAGATAAAAAGCACAAGATGATGATGGCCATGTCATGTCACATATTTTGATGGCATGTGATGTTTATCTTTTATGCATCTTATTTTGCTTAGTACGGCGGTAGCTCTATAAGATGATCCCTTAACAAAATTTTAAGGTATAAGTGTTCTCCCCGAGTATGCACTGTTGCGACAGTTTGTCGTGTTGAGACACCACGTGATGATCAGGTGTGATTGAAGGAAATATGCCCTAGAGGCAATAATAAAGTTATTATTTATTTCCTTATTTCATGATAAATGTTTATTATTCATGCTAGAATTGTATTAACCAGAAACATAATACATGTGTGAATACATAGACAAACAGAGTGTCACTAGTATGCCTCTACTTGACTAGCTCGTTGATCAAAGATGGTTAAGTTTCCTAACCATAGACATGAGTTGTCATTTGATTAACGGGATCACATCATTAGGAGAATGATGTGATTGACTTGACCCATTCTGTTAGCTTAGCACTTGATCGTTTAGTTTGTTGCTATTGCTTTCTTCATGACTTATACATGTTCCTATGACTATGAGATTATGCAACTCCCGTTTACCGGAGAAACACTTTGTGTGCCATCAAACGTCACAACGTAACTGGGTGATTATAAAGGTGCTCTACAGGTGTCTCTGAAGGTACTTGTTGGGTTGGCGTATTTCGAGATTAGGATTTGTCACTCCGATTGTCGGAGAGGTACGTATCTCTAGGCCCACTCGGTAATGCACATCACTATAAGCCTTGCAAGCATTGCAACTAATGAGTTAGTTGCGGGATGATGTATTACGGAACGAGTAAAGAGACTTTCCGGTAATGAGATTGAACTAGGTATTGAGATACCGACGATCGAATCTCGGGCAAGTAACATACCGGTGACAAAGGGAACAACGTATGTTGTTATGCGGTCTGACCGATAAAGATCTTCGTAGAATATGTAGGAGCCAATATGGACATCCAGGTCCCGCTATTGGTTATTGACCAAAGAGGTGTCTCGGTCATGTCTACATAGTTCTCGAACCCGTAGGGTCCGCACGCTTAACGTTTGTTGACGATATAGTATTATATGAGTTATGTATGTTGGTGACCGAATGTTGTTCGGAGTCCCGGATGAGATCACGGACATGACGAGGAGCTCCGGAATGGTCCGGAGGTAAAGATCCATATATTGGATGATATGGTTTGGCCAAGGGGTCAGGCCCATGGGGCTATAAGTCGGTGCAAAAGGAGTTTTGCGAAAGCCAGGGGGCCAAACGCCGGAGACCCTGGCGTCTGGCCCTGGGCCAGACGCTGAGGCCCATGGCGTCTGGGCCAGACACCAAGGATTGTGGCGTTTGGTCTTGGAGTTTGCATGGGACTCTTGCCTTTCGGGCAAAACCGACTTTGAGGAGGCTTTTGCTCCAAGTTTCGACCCCAGGGCTCAACATATAAATAGAGGGGCAGGGCTAGCACCAAATACACATCAAGAAACAGCAAGCCGTGTGCCAGCAACCCCGTCCCCTCTAGTTTATCCTCCGTCATAGTTTTCGTAGTGCTTAGGCGAAGCCCTGCGGAAATTGTTCTTCACCAACACCGTCACCATGCCGTCGTGCTGCCGGAACTCATCTACTACTTCGCCCCTCTTGCTGGATTGAGAAGGCGAGGACGTCACCGAGCCAAACGTGTGCAGAACTCGGAGGTGTCATGCTTTCGGTACTTGGATCGGTCGGACCATGAAGACGTACGACTACATCAACCGCGTTGTTATAACACTTCCGCGAACGGTCTACGAGGGTACGTAGACACACTCTCCCCTCTCGTTGCTATGCATCACCATGATCCTGCGTGTGTGTAGGAAATTTTTGAAATTACTACGTTCCCCAACAGTGGTATCCGAGCCTGGTTTTATTCGTAGATGTCATATGCACGAGTAGAACACAAGTGAGTTGTGGGCGATATAAGTCATGCTGCTTACCAGCATGTCATACTTTGGTTCGGCGGTATTGTTGGATGAAGCGGCCCAGACCGACATTATGCGTACGCTTACGCGAGACTGGTTTTACCGCCGTGCTATGCACACAGGTGACTAGCGGGTGTCAGTTTCTCCAACTTTAGTTGAACCGAGTGTGGCTACGCCCGGTCCTTGAGAAGGTTTAAACAACACTAACTTGACAAACTATCATTGTGGTTTTGATGTGTAGGTAAGAACGGTTCTTGCTCAGCCCGTAGCAGCCACATAAAACTTGCAACAACAAAGTAGAGGAAGTCTAACTTATTTTTGCAGGGCATGTTGTAATGTGATATGGTCAAGACGTGATGAGATATAAGTTGTTGTATAAGATGATCATGTTTTGTTGAAGTTATCAGCAACTGGTAGAAGCCCTATGGTTGTCTCTTTATTGCATAAGATGCAAGCGCCAAATAATTGCTTTACTTTATCGCTATGCGATAGCAATAGTTGCAAGAGCAATAGTTGGCGAGACGACCATGTGACGACACATTGATATAGATCAAGATGATGGAGATCATGGTGTCATGCCAGTGACGATGGAAATCATGACGATGCTTTGGAGATGGAGATCAAAGGCACAAGATAATGATGGCCATATCATGTCACATATTTTGATTGCATGTGATGTTTATCTTTTATACATCTTATTTTGCTTAGTTCGACGGTAGCTTTATAAGATGATCTCTCACTAATTATCAAGGTACAAGTGTTCTTCCTGAGTATGCACCGTTGTGAAAGTTCTTCGTGCTGAGACACCACGTGATGATCGGGTGCGATAGGCTCTACGTTCAAATACAACGGGTGCAAAACAGTTGCACACGCGGAATACTCAGGTTAAACTTGACGAGCCTATCATATAACAGATATGGCCTCGGAACACGGAGACCGAAAGGTCGAGCGTGAATCATATAGTAGATATGATCAACATAGTGATGTTGACCATTGAAACTACTCCATCTCACGTGATGATCGGACATGGTTTAGTTGATATGGATCACGTGATCACTTAGAGGATTAGAGGGATGTCTATCTAAGTGGGAGTTCTTAAGTAATATGATTAATTGAACTTTAATTTATCATGAACTTAGTCCTGGTAGTATTAGCATATCTATGTTGTAGATCAATAGCTCGCGTTTAGCTCCCCTGTTTTATTTTGATATGTTCCTAGAGAAAACTGAGTTGAAAGATGTTAGTAGCAATGATGCGGATTGGGTCCGTGATCTGAGGATTATCCTCATTGCTGCACAAAAGAATTATGTCCTTGATGCACCGCTAGGTGACAGAACTATTGCAGGAGCAGATGCAGACGTTATGAACGTTTTGACAAAAGCTCGGTATGATGACTACTTGATAGTTTAGTGCACCATGCTTAACGGCTTAGAATCGGGACTTCAAAGACGTTTTGAACGTCATGGACCATATGAGATGTTCCAGGAGTTGAAGTTAGTATTTCAAGAAAATACCCGCGTTGAGAGATATGAAGTCTCCAACAAGTTCTATAGCTAAAAGATGGAGGAGAATCACTACAAGAAATATGTCAACTAGTGACCTTCTGTCAGTGACCCTGGAAGAATTGGTCATAGATCTATGACCATTTGAGACCAATTGGTCAAAAGATGCTTGAGGGGCTCCAAACCCTAAATCATTGCGACCATTTTGGTCAGAAAGGTCGTAATTTCCTTACACGAAATGGTCATAAAGCAGACAACGCTAGTCCGCTGCCTTATTTCTAGTTGTTAACGACCAATATAGATGGTCATAACCTTGTAAATTGTGGTGGGTTGCTATGACTAGGCGCCACCTCATCAGTTTTGCCTGTGTCATGTCCATGTGGCAGTTTTTGCCCTAGGTTGTGAAGCAACCTATATTTATTTTATTCCAAAAATTCCCAAAAAATTCTCATAATTTTTTTGGATCATATCTTCATCAAATATGTCAAAACCTTCCTTGCCTAGTTCAAAAATATTTCAACAATATTCATTTTCCTATTCTGTTCAGAGCAGCACTTTGTGAAGGAAGTACCACTTTGGCATGTCCAAATACAATCCATTTTCTACAGTGCTTTCCTATGCCCAAATAACCATCTCCACCAAATGCCAGCTCAATCCATTCATTATTTTTAGCCCAGCTTTAACATTCGTATTTATGTCTAGTGTGGTACTTTGCAAAGCAAGTACCACCTAGGCTCCTCCTTTTGAGCTGAAATTTTTTGAAGACGGTCTTCTTAGTAACTGATCATCCTCAGCCAAAACTCACGCCCATTAGCCATGTACATTTCCTGTACCGCTAATCAAACACTTGGCTGCTAATTCATGTTTGAGCATCGATCGGTCTCCTCGTGAGAATCTTATGTTGTAATTTTCTTCCTAGCACCTACCTGGGGAGCGCCCAACCAACTAGACATGCCTAGGCCACCCAGAACACATGGCAACGCCATGGTCACGCGGTGACCACGCGGCGGGCATGTGAGTTTACGCGCTCTAGAGTTGGGGCCCTCGGCCACCACCCAAACCTCGACGTATCGCCACCAAACCATGTATCTATGATTAAATAGGTACTTATGTAACTAGAAATGATTTTTGGACCAAATAAATAGCAAACTATGAGGTAGCTGCAGTTCAAATTTGACCCGCTTCCAACTGAATCGGCGAAAATTTGTCTTTTTGACGAGAGGTGGATCAAAACTTTTTACACCTAACCATTTTGTCAATTGTGCATTAAATATGTCCTACTATTTTAGAAAATTGATTTGGTCCAATTTTGCAACAATTATTTGGGAGGTCCTTCACAAAAAACATCCTTTTGGGCACTCGAAAAATGGAAAATGGTTTTTTCGTCCAAAGAAAATGAAAACTTCCTTAGGCAACATTGTTTTCCATTCCAATATGCACCCTTGTGCATAATATGGGATCATTTTAACAAACTATGCCATGAATGTGGCCATAAGATTGATCATTTGGCTCGAAAGCCATTGATCTCCACACGTGATAGCTCGTTTCTGAAAACATTTTTTTAAAATAATTTCCGTATTAAAAGTTTGTTATTTTTCTTGGGAACCTGGCCACATATAATGACACAATGCGAAGGTTTCCCAATTTTTTGATTTTTTTGAATTTTTTATGCCCGTTTCAAAATGCGGTCAAAACGGCGGGAATGACTGTTCCTAACTAGTGGTTGAATCTTGCAAAACTTTTGATGTTTCTCTGATTAAATAGATACTTATGTACCTAGAAATGATTTTTGGAAAAAATAAAGAGCAAACTATGAGGCAGCTCCAGTTCAAATTTGACCCGCTTCCTACTGAATCGGCGGGAATTTGTCTTTTTCACCAGAGGTGGATCAAAATTTTTGACACCCAACCATTTGGTCAATTGTGCATTAAATATGGCCTAGTATTTTAGAAAATTGATTTGGTCCAATTTTGCAACAAATATATGGTAGGTCCTTCACACAAAAAAACTCATTTCGGGCACTCGGAAAATGGAAAATGAATTTTCCATGCAAAGAAAATGAAAACTCCCTTAGGCAACATTGTTTGGAATTCCAAGATGCCCCCTTGTGCACAATATGAGATCATTTGAACAAACTATGCCATGAATGTGGCCATAAGATTGATCATTTGGCTTGAAAACCCTGAATCTTCACGCATGATAGCTCATTTCTGAGAACACTTTTTTAATATAATTGCCGTATTACAAGTTTATTATTTTTCCTGGAAACTTGGTCACATATAATGACACAATGCGAAAGTTTCCCAATTTTTTGATTTTTTTTTGAATTTTTTATGCCCGTTTCAAAATGCGGTCAAAACGGCGGGAATGACCGTTCCTAGCTAGTGGTTGAATCTTGCAAAACTTTTGATGTTTCTCTGATTAAATAGATACTTATGTACCTAGAAATGATTTTTGGAAAAAATAAAGAGCAAACTATGAGGCAGCTCGAGTTCAAATTTGACCCGCTTCCTACTGAATCGGCGGGAATTTGTCTTTTTCACCAGAGGTGGATCAAATTTTTTGACACCCAACCATTTGGTCAATTGTGCATTAAATATGGCCTAGTATTTGAGAAAATTGATTTGGTCCAATTTTGCAACAAATATATGGTAGGTCCTTCACAGAAAAACTCATTTCAGGCACTCGGAAAATGGAAAATGAATTTTCCGTGCAAAGAAAATGAAAACTCCCTTAGGCAACATTGTTTGGAATTCCAAGATGCACCCTTGTGCACAATATGAGATCATTTGAACAAACTATGCCATGAATGTGGCCATAAGATTGATCATTTGGCTTGAAAACCCTGAATCTTCACGCGTGATAGCTCATGTCTGAGAACACTTTTTTAAAATAATTGCCGTATTAAAAGTTTATTATTTTTCCCGGAAACTTGGTCACATATAATGACACGATGCGAAGGTTTCCCAATTTTTTGATTTTTTTTTGAATTTTTTATGCCCGTTTCAAAATGCGGTCAAAACGGCGGGAATGACCGTTCCTAGCTAGTGGTTGAATCTTGGAATTTTTTTGGTGTTTCTGTGATTAAATAGATACTTCTTTAACTATAACTGATTTTTGGAAAAAATAAAAAGCAAACTATGAGGTAGCTACAGTTCAAATTTCACCCGCTTCCTGCTGAATCAGCGGAAATTTGTCTTTTTCACCAGAGGTGGATAAAAGCTTTTGACACCCAACCGTTTGGTCAATTATACATTAAATATGGACTAATATTTTAGAAAAATGATTTAGTGCCATTTTGCAACAAATATATGGTAGGGCCTTCACAATAAAACATTTTTGCCACTCGAAAAATGATTAAAAATAGCTAGAAAGATCAGAAATGCCTACAAATTGGTCCTAATCCATAAAATGTGGTCTAAATCTAGTGAAAACTTGTGTGGCACCCTTTTGCAAAATATTTTTGATAGCTACTTCACAAAATCTCTCTAGTTTTAGTACTTGGAAACTCTTTTAAATCACTGGTTTTCCGAACTAATCAGAAGCATTCCCACAGATCGATGACATGGCGCCCATCCATCCATCCATCTCTCTATACCACACACATCCATCCATCCCATTTATCTACAAGGAAAAAAAAGGAGAAAAGAACCCCACCCACAACCCAACAACCCCAAAACCTAACTCCCATCGATCCCCTCTCATCCTCTCCCTCGATTCAGATCGCCGCCACCGCCGCACGTTCTGCCCCTCCCACCCCCTCGTTGTCGCCTCCTCCTACCTATCCAACCTCGCCTCTCGCTTCGCCGCCCCGCGCCCCGCGCTCGCCGCACACGCGCAGTTCCTGTCCATGAAGAACGCCGCCGCCACCTCCCTCCCCATCCACTCGTCGCTTCCTCACTCTATCTCTTCTCCTCCTCTCCTGCGACTCCCCCACCCGCCACCACCGCACCCACCGGTCGCCGTGCTCCCCTCCGCTACCGCCGCACCACGCCCACCATATCTCCCTTGTCCGAGAGGATCCCGTCGCTACCGCGCCTCTTCCTACGCTTCCCCTAGCCTCGCCTCCAACCTTAGGCGATGGCATCCGAGAGGTTAGATCCGCACCACTACTCTGGCGATGGTGTCGGTGAACGGCGCTGGCGGGGGACACGAACCTCACTTGACATCGATGGGTCTTCGCCCGGTAGCTCATCGACCTCGCGGGCTCTGGTGACGGCTCCTCCACGGTCACTGCCGCCTTCCTCCGCGCGGATCTGATGTGGTTCATCGACGAGGAGATGTCTCGCTGACCAGGCCCCTGCAAACTCCAGCTCCAGCAGTTGTCCATGGAGCCAACTCTAGCGTCAAGGGTACAACGGCAGCAACAGCAAGGTTCGACCCCCCCTCTCGATTTCATCTTCTTACATTCCATTGCCCAATGCCCATGGACTCAACCATGGAGAAGGTCCCTATCCCTCTATATTTTTGACAAGTCCAAGCCAATGTTGTTGTCATAATGTTGCAAAGGTGCCTGATGCTCGCGGACACAACGATAGCAGCAGCGAGGTGTCTATCAGCAGCAGCAACAATGGAAAGAACAATCCTCTCATGGTATGTGTCTACACTAGATTACTCCTACTGTGATGATGATGTGTCTGATGATAGACACCTTGCAACTAGCCACACATGTAGATAGTTTATTGTGATTATTATTGTACCATGAGTCATTCAACACTTGAAGGCACTGAACTGCTATTCTGTATTTTATAATATGTTCCTGTTATGCATGACATAGGCTTTATGAAATCTTACTCTTTTAATCACAATAGCATAGCAGTAACATGTTATCATGCTGGATGAAGAAAAGCATATGTAATAATTTCTTTAATGTTTAATTACCTCAATTGGCAAGCAGTGTTTGGTGTTGTATACATTTACTGCTATCAATCGACTACAATAGTCATCTGGATGGTTGGGACTTGCATATATTCTGCTACACTTGAAACATCAACAAGTATTTTTTCCTTGTTTTTTGGAACAACTGGTGAACTTCATATTCCTGAATATATGCATTACTATTCGGTATAGGTCTAGGCGGCTCTTTGTATTTTACAGCTCCTTATCATGTCCCTCTAATATTTCTGTAGGTGGCCATGAACTCACTAAATCATCAAGAAATGCCTTTGCTACAACTCACCTATGGCCTTGTTTGTCCTGCAGGTTAGTGAGCAGCATTAGGAGGAGGAGCTCAAGCATGCCACCACGACGCAACACCGCAACAGCAGGTAGCACGTCCATCTCCATCTCCCTCTCCCTATGCTGCCAATCCTTTTTGTTTCTTTAAAACTAGGTCCAATCAGCACACAAATTGACTGTCTATTCTCTGAAAAAATCAGTTTACAACTCTACAGAATTGTGTTGATGGTCATCAGTAGAGAGAGGGGAGAGAGCGTTTCTTGCAAATGAGTGAGAGAGAGGCATAGTCTAATTGTGAATCCATGTGTGTGCATTTCTGTCTTATTGGAATATGTTGAGTACATATTGGAATATGCTAAATGCTATTGCCTGATATAATATAAGTATGAGCTACATGTGTTTGCATATTTGTTTTGTATTTTTTTATAAATGATGATAGTTTGTGCAAGATGTTCACATGTTAATTTTTGTTGACTAAAATCTCTTATGCCCTCGACTTAGCTTGACCCAGAACAGTAGCATCCTTGATGTGTACTGACCTTCATCTCGTTCTTTCTCTCGCAGACTCGAAGGAGACCGTATGCAAGGCACCTCCTCTTCGGTTGTGAGAGTGTCTAGGGGTCGTGGGTGCGGCTAATTCCTATGTTTGTGGCCGCACTTGACATTGCCCTCTCTTTAAGGGCACGCATCATTTTTTCTAACTCTGCTATCTTTTCCCAAGTCTTTATTATCTTGCCTAGCCTTGTACTGATATGTATTGTTTGATGTTAATTACCCAAGTTAGTGTGTGATGTAAAGCATAACCTGAGAACACTTGCCTAAGTTTACAAGATATGACATGTGACAGTCCAAGCCTGCTGCTCTTTCAGTGCTTTTGCTGCTGTATTGTGCTTCTCTAGTTGTTTGAATGCTTCTGTTGCTAGCCTGCTAGGCTGCTACTAGCTTGAATAGGTGTGCACTTGTGCTGGTGGTGGTGCTGCTTGTGTTGCTGCTGCTGATTTAATGCTTATGCTCATGCTGCTGTTGATTAAATGCTTATGTTGTTGTTGCATGCTTATGCTACTGATTCAATGATTTGGAAATTGATTGAATTGAACCTGTTGTAATCCTTCCTGTTATACTTGTATTTAATTTTTGGGTTTCTATTTGATTTTTTAGTCTCTTATATATGGTTCATCTTCAGTTTCTTCTGTAACCTGCTTGGAGCTTAGAATACACAACCCAACTAGTATCATATACAACTAAGACCAATGATGCATGCTTAATTATGTATATATGTATGTATGACCAGTAAAGTTGGAAGGCCCAAATTAATCTTAAAGTTAATATGCTCAATTCTGTACCATATTCATGCTCATGCATCACTAGTTACTGCTTTTTTTGCTTGGTCTATTTTGGCTCATAACCTAAGTATACCAAAACTGATTAAACAATTTCTCCAACTTACCAAAATTGTCATAATTGTCTCCTGCCTTATGATGTTAGTCTCTGTGCACTTACTAGTATTGTTAGTTGAATGGATGGTTGTGGTAGTAGAATAGGAATTTTCTTTAGGTGAGTGTTATATTGATGTTCATTTCATTACCTAAATTTGTACCAATGTACCATGCAGGTATGTATAGATTACTATTGTAGAAAAACATCAGGTTAATCTGTTGCATGCAAGTTGTTGGAAGTTTTGTTATGCCATGCTTAGTGTTTACTGAACTGGGGCATTTGGTCTCTTGAAAGATTATTATTTACTTCTAGTGTATTTCACTAATAGTTTATCTAGATCAGGATCTAATGTCGTCGGGGCTGCTGCTGCTGTCACAGAAGATGAAGAAGCTTGGAGATAAAAATGATAAAAATGACGCATTTATAGGATTATAAACCTGATGTGATTGGAGTAGTTTTTACTCGCTGCTGATAGTTACTACTATTCACTGATTTTGCCACATTTTGCTTGTTTTACTCTTATTTATGCACAGAGACTGCCTACAAGTTAATGTGCTGTTAGATTTGCCTTTATTTTGTTCCTAACAATTTTGTTTGATAACTTGCAGATGCCCATCATTCATGTTTCGTCGTGAGCTCCAGGACGAAGAAGTCCGGAGAAACATAGAGTTCTAGCTTATTGCAGCTAGTTATACTTCAATAGCTAGTTATTTTTTTATTTTTTTGTTGTGTTACCTGATGTGAACTAGTTCTGATGTGAACCATGTTTGACTGTAATGTGCCAAGTTTGGATCTGTTTGATTATATTCATGACGTGAACTATGTTTTCATGATATTTTGTTGTGCTCTATTTGAAGCATTGTGTAAATATTGGCTATTTATTTATTGGATCGCCGAAATATGAGGAATATAATCCTTACAACTGGGACCTACTTATTAGAACCTGACAATTGGGACCCATTAGACTAGTGGACCCTTCTCTTGAAAAAAATAAAATCTGAAACTCTAGAGCCCAAAAGCCCACGCCATAGCAAAATAAAAGACTGAATTGTTGGGCTTGGCCCATGTGGCTGACCAAAATTACCAGGAAAGCAAATAAAAAATAGGCTGATTTATTGGGTTTGGCCAAATAATAAATGGGCTGAATTAATGGGTTCGGCCCATGTAAAACGCCGAATCAGACCGGGCTGAATCTTGTGCCACATCAGCTTGCCATGCTGGATGCCTACGTGGCCCGGGGAGGTTGCTAGTGACCAAAACAAAACAATAGGCATATTTTGGTCGTAAACGTCCACGACCTTCTCACAGAGAAGGTCGTTAATTTCAGTTTACGACCGCCAGCTTTTGACCTTCTGTTTTTGGTCACAAAAAGGTCACAAATGAAAAACAATGACCTTTCAGTGACCAATAGTCAAGGTCACAAGTTGACATATTTCTTGTAGTGAATAGCTCAAGTAGTGAGCATGTGCTCAGATTGTCTGGGTACTACAATCACTTGAATCAAGTGGGAGTTAATCTTCCAGATAAGACAGTGATTGGCAGAGTTCTCTAGTCACTATCACCAAGTTACTAGAAGTTCGTGATGAACTATAATATGCAAGGGATAACGGAAATGATTCCCAAGCTCTTCGTGATGCTGAAATCGACGAAGGTAGAAATCAAGAAAAACATCAAGTGTTGATGGTTGAAAAGACCATTAGTTTCAAGTAAAGGGCAAAGGGAAGAAGGGGAACTTCAAGTAGAATGGCAAGCGAGTTGCTTCTCAAGTGAAGAAGCCCAAGTCTGGACCTAAGCCTGAGACTAAGTGCTTCTACTGCAAAGGGACTGGTCACTGGAAGCGGAACTGCCCCAAGTATTTGGTGGACAAGAAGGATGGCAAAGTGAACAAAGCTATATTTGATATACATGTTATTGATGTGTACTTTACTAGTGTTTATAGCAACCCCTCGGTATTTGATACTGGTTCAATTGCTAAGATTAGTAACTCAAAAGAGGAGTTGCAGAATGAACAGAGACTAGTTAAGGGTGAAGTGACGATGTGTATTGGAAGTGGTTCCAAGATTGATATGATCATCATCGCACACTCCCTATACTTTCGGGATTAGTGTTAAACCTAAAATAAATGCTATTTAGTGTTTGCATTGAGCATGAATATGATTGGATCATGCTTATTGCAATACGGTTATTCATGTAAGTTAGAGAATAATTGTTGTTTTGTTTACATGAATAAAACCTTCTATGGTCATACACCCAATGAAAATGGTTTGTTGGATCTCGATCATGGTGATACACATTTTCATAATATTAAAGCCAAAAGATGCAAAGTTAATAATGATAGTGCAACTTATTTGTGGCACTGCCGTTTAGGTCATATTGGTGTAAAGCGCATGAAGAAACTCCATACCGATGGACTTTTGGAATCACTTGATTATGAATCACTTGATGCTTGCGAACCATGCCTCATGGGCAAGATGACTAAGACTCCGTTCTCCGGAACAATGGAGCGAGCAACTGACTTATTGGAAATAATACATACTGATGTATGCGGTCTGATGAGTGTTAAGGCTCACGGCAAGTATCGTTATTTTCTGACCTTCACAGATGATTTGAGCAGATATGGGTATATCTACTTGATGAAACACAAGTCTGAAACATTTGAAAAGTTCAAAGAATTTCAGAGTGAAGTGGATAATCATCGTAACAAGAAAATAGAAGTTTCTACGATATGATCACAGAGGTGAAATATTTGAGTTACGAGTTTGGCCTTCAGTTAAAACAATGTGAAATAGTTTCACTACTCACACCACCTGGAACACCACAGTGTAATGGTGTGTCCGAACATCATAACCGTACTTTATTGGATATAGTGCAATCTATGCTGTTTCTTACCGATTTACCACTATAGTTTTGGGGTTGTGCATTAGAGACAACTGAATTCACGTTAAAAAGGGCACCATCTAAATCCATTGAGACGACACCATATGAACTGTGGTTTGGCAAGAAACCAAAGTTGTCATTTCTTAAAGTTTGGGGTTGCGATGCTTATGTGAAAATTGTCATCCTGATAAGCTCAAACCCAAATCGGAAAAGTGCGTCTTCATAGGATACCCAAAAGTTACTGTTGGGTACACCTTCTATCACAAATCCAAAGGCAAGATATTCGTTGCTAAGAATGGATCCTTTCTAGAGAAGGAGTTTCTCTCGAAAAAAGTGAGTAGGAGGAAAGTAGAACTTGATGAGGTAACTGTACCTGTTCCCTTATTGGAAAGTAGATCATCATAGAAATCTGTTTCTATGACTCCTACACCAATTAGTGAGGAAGCTAATGATGATGATCATGTAACTTCAAATCAAGTTACTACCGAACCTCGTAGGTAAACCAGAGTGAGATCCGCACCAGAGTGGTATAGTAATCCTGTTCTGGAGGTCATGTTACTTGACCATGACGAACCTACGAACTATGAGGAAGCGATGATGAGCCCAGATTCCGCAAAATGGCTTGAGGCCATGAAATCTGAGATGGGATCCAGGTATGAGAACAAAGTGTGGACTTTGGTTGACTTGCCCGGTGATCGGCAAGCCATAGAAAATAAATGGATCTTCAAGAGGAAGACGGACGCTGATAGTAGTGTTACTATCTACAAAGCTAGACTTGTCAGAAAAGGGTTTTTGACAAAGTTCAAGGTGTTGACTACGATGAGATTTTCTCACTCGTAGCGATGCTTAAGTCTGTCCGAATCATGTTAGCAAATTGCCACATTTTATGAAATCTGGCAAATGGATGTCGAAACTACATTCCTTAATGGATTTCTTAAAGAGGAGTTGTATATGATGCAACCAAAAGGTTTTGTCAACCCTAAAGGTGCTAACAAAATATGCAAGCTCCAGCGATCCATCTATGGACTGGTGCAAGCATCTCGGAGTTGGAATATATGCTTTGATAAGTTGATCAAAGCATATAGTTTTATACAGAATTGCAGTGAAACCTGTATTTTCAAGAAAGTGAATGGGAGCACTACAACATTTCTGATAAGTATATGTGAATGCCATATTGTTGATCAGAGATAATGTAGAATTATTCTGCAAAGCATAAAGGAGTGTTTGAAATGAGTTTTTCAAAGAAAGACCTCGATGAAGCTGCTTACACATTGAGCATAAAGATCTATAGAGATAGATCAAGACGCTTGATAAGTTATTTCAATGAGTACATACCTTTACAAGATTTTGAAGTAGTTCAAAATGGAACAGTCAAAGAACGAGTTCTTGCCTGTGTTGCCAGGTGTGAAGTTGAGTAAAGACTCAAAACCCGACCACAACAGAAAATAGAAAGAGAATGATAAGTCATTCCCTATGCCTCAGTCATAGGTTCTATAAAGTATGCTATGCTGTTTACCAGTCCTGTTGTATACCTTAGCATCTTTATGGCAAGGGAGTACAATAGTGATCTAGGAGTAGATCACTGGACAACGGTCAAAATTATCCTTAGTGGAATAAGGATATGTTTCTTGATTATGGAGGTGACAAAAAGGTTCATCGTAAAGGGTTACGTCGATGCAAATTTTGACACTCATCCAGATAACTCTAAATCTCAATCTGGATACATATTGAAAGTGGGAGCAATTAGCTAGAGTAGCTCCATGCAGAGCATTGTTGACATAGAAATTTGCAAAATACATACGGATCTGAATGTTGCAGACCCATTGACTAAACTTCTCTCACAAGCAAAACATGATCACACCTTAGTACTCTTTGGGTGTTAATCACATAGTGATGTGAACTAGATTATTGACTCTAGTAAACCCTTTGGGTGTTGGTCACATGACGATGTGAACTATGGGTGTTAATCACATGGTGATGTGAACTATTGATGTTAAATCACATGGCGATGTGATCTAGATTATTGACTCTAGTGCAAGTGGGAGACTGAAGGAAATATGCCCTAGAGGCAATAATAAAGTTATTATTTATTTCCTTATTTCATGATAAATGTTTATTATTCATGCTAGAATTGTATTAACCGGAAACATAATACATGTGTGAATACATAGACAAATAGAGTGTCACTAGTATGCCTCTACTTGACTAGCTCGTTGATCAAAGATGGTTAAGTTTCCTAACCATAGACATGAGTTGTCATTTGATTAACGGGATCACATCATTAGGAGAATGATGTGATTGACTTGACCCATTCCGTTAGCTTAGCACTTGATTGTTTAGTTTGTTGCTATTGCTTTCTTCATGACTTATACATGTTCCTATGACTATGAGATTATGCAACTCCCGTCTACCGGAGGAACACTTTGTGTGCCACCAAACATCACAACATAACTGGGTGATTATAAAGGTGCTCTACAGGTGTCTCCGAAGGTACTTGTTGGGTTGGCGTATTTCGAGATTAGGATTTGTCACTCCGATTGTCAGAGAGGTACGTATCTCTGGGCCCACTCGATAATGCACATCACTATAAGCCTTGCAAGCATTGCAACTAATGAGTTAGTTGCGGGATGATGTATTACGGAACGAGTAAAGAGACTTGCCGGTAACGATATTGAACTAGGTATTGAGATACCGACGATCGAATCTCGGGAAAGTAACATACCGGTGACAAAGGGAACAACGTATGTTGTTATGCGGTCTGACCGATAAAGATCTTCATAGAATATGTAGGAGCCAATATGGACATCCAGGTCCCGCTATTGGTTATTGACCAAAGAGGTGTCTCGGTCATGTCTACATAGTTCTCGAACCCGTAGGGTCCGCACGTTTAACGTTCGTTGACGATATAGTATTATATGAGTTATGTATGTTGGTGACCGAATGTTGTTCGGAGTCCTGGATGAGATCACGGACATGACGAGGAGCTCCGGAATGGTCCGGAGGTAAAGATCCATATATTGGATGATATGGTTTGGCCAAGGGGTCAGGCCCATGGGGCTATAAGTCGGTGCAAAAGGAGTTTTGCAGAAGCCAGGGGGTCAAACGCCGGAGACCCTGGCGTCTGGCCCTGGGCCAGACGCCGAGGCCCATCGCGTCTGGGCCAGACGCCAAGGATTGTGGCGTTTGGTCCTGGAGTCCGCGTGGGACTCTTGCCTTTTGGGCAAAACCGACTTTGAGGAGGCTTTTGCTCCAAGTTCCGACCCCAGGGCTCAACATATAAATAGAGGGGCAGGGCTAGCACCAAAGACACATCAAGAAACACCAAGCCGTGTGCGTGCAACCCCGTCCCTTCTAGTTTATCCTTCGTCATAGTTTTTGTAGTGCTTAGGCGAAGCCCTGCGGAAATTGTTCTTCACCAACACCGTCACCACGCCGTCGTGCTGCCGGAACTCATCTACTACTTCGCCCCTCTTGCTAGATCAAGAAGGCGAGGACGTCACCGAGCCGAACGTGTGCAGAACTCGGAGGTGTCGTGCTTTCGGTACTTGGATCGGTCGGATCGTGAAGACGTACGACTACATCAACTGCATTGTTATAACGCTTCCGTGAACGGTCTACGAGGGTACGTAGACAACACTCTCCCCTCTCATTGCTATGCATCTCCATGATCCTGCGTGTGCGTAGGAAATTTTTGAAATTACTATGTTCCCCAACAGTGATAGACTCTACGTTCACATATAACGGGTGCAAGACAGTTTTGCACATGCGGAATAATCGGGTTAAACTTGACGAGCCTGGCATGTATAGACATGGCCTCGGAACATTGGAGACCGAACGGTCAAACGTGAATCATATAGTAGATATTATCAACATAGATATGTTCACTATTAATGACTACTCCATCTCACGTGATGATTGGACATGGTTTAGTTGATTTGGATCACGTATCATTTAGATGACTTGAGGGATGTCTATCTAAGTGGTGTTCTTAAGTAATATGATTAATTGAACTTAATTTATCAGGAACTTAGTACTGATAGTTGAAAGCTGCGGAGGTGGAAATCAAGAAGGAGCATCAAGTGTTGATGATTAACAATACCACTAGTTTCAAGAAAGGGGGCAAGGGAAAGAAGGGGAACTTCAAGAAGAATGGCAAGCAGGTTGCCACTCCCGGGAAGAAGCCCAAATCTGGAATCAAGCCTAAAACTGAGTACTTCTACTACAAAGGGACTAGTCACTGGAAGCGGAACTGCCCCAAGTATTTGGCAGATAAGAAGGATGGCAAAGTGAAGAAATGTATATTTGATATACATGTTACTGATGTGTACCTTACTAATGCTCGTAGTAGCTGCTGGGTATTTGATACTGGTTCGGTTGCTCATATTTGTAACTCGAAAGAGGGGCTACTAATTAAATGAAGATTGGCTAAGGACGAGGTGACGATGTGCGTCAGGAATGGTTCCAAGGTCGGTGTGATCGCCGTCGGTATGCTACCTCTATGTCTACCTTCAGGATTAGTTTTAGACTTGAATAATTGTTATTTGGTGCCAGCGTTAAGCATGAACATTATATCTGGATCTTGTTTAATGCGAGACGGTTATTCATCTAAATCAGAGAATAATGGTTGTTCTATTTATATGAGTAATATCTTTTATGGTCATGCACCCTTGAAGAGTGTTCTATTTTTATTGAATCTCGATTGTGGTGATACACATATTCATAATATTGATGCCAAAAGATGCAAAGTTGATAATGATAGTGCAACATACTTGTGGCACTGCTGTTTATGTCATATTGGTGTAAAGCGCATGAAGAAACTCCATGCAGATGGACTTTTGGAATCACTTGATTAATCATTTGATACTTGCGAACCATGCCTCATGGGCAAGATGACTAAAACTCGTTCTCCTGAACAATAGAGCGAGCTAATGACTTATTGAAAATAATACATACCTATGTATGCGGTCCGATGAGTGTTGAAGCTCGAAGCAGGTATCGTTATTTTCTGACCTTCACAGATGATTTGAGCAGATATGGGTATATCTACTTGACGAAACACAAGTCTGGAACATTTGAGAAGTTCAAAGAATTTCAGAGTGAAGTGGAGAATCATCATAACAAGAAAATAAAGTTTCTACGATCTGATCGCAGAGGCAAATATTTGAGTTATGAGTTTGGCCTTCATTTAAAACAAGGTGGAATAGTTTCACAACTCATACCACATGGAACACCACAGCGTAATGGTGTGTCTGAACATCGTAACCATACTTTATTAGATATGGTGTGATCTATGATGTCTCTTACCAATTTACCACTATCGTTTTGGGGTTATGCATTAGAGACAACTACATTCATGTTAAATAGGGCACCGTCTAAATCCGTTGAGACGACACCGTATGAACTGTGGTTTGGCAAGAATCCTAAGTTGGTGTTTTTTAAAGTTTGGGGTTGCGACATTATGTCAAAAGGCCTCAACCTGATAAGCTCGAACCCAAATCGGAGAAGTGTGTCTTTATAGGATACCCTAAGGAAACAATTGGGTACACCTTCTACCACAAATCCGAAGGCAAGATATTTGTTGCCAAGAATGGAAACTTTCTAGAGAAGGAGTTTCTCTCGAAAGAAGTGAGTGGGAGGAAAGTAGAACTTAATGAGGTAATTGTACCTTCTCTCGGATTGGAAAGTAGCTCATCAGAGAAATCCATTCTCGTGATGCCTACACCAACTAGAGAGAAAGCTAATGATGATGATCATGAAACTTCAGATCAAGTTACTACAGGACCTCGTAGGTCGAACAAAGCATGTTCCGCACCAGAGTGGTATGGTAACCTGATAACCCACAAGTATAGGGGATCAATTGTAGCCTCTTTCGATATGTAAGTGTGTCGAACCCAACGAGGAGCTAAAGGTAGAACAAATATTCCCTCAAGTTCTATCGACCACCGATACAACTCTACGGACGCTTAACGTTCGCTTTACCTAGAACAAGTTTGAAACTAGACGTACTTTGTAGGTGTTTTTGGATAGGTTTGCAAGATAATAAAGAGCGCGTAAATAAAAATTAGGGGCTGTTTTAGGTAAAGAAGCAATAAAGTTAGTATAGCGAGTGTGGAAAAGTGGTGGTAGGAGTTGCGAAATTGTCCCTAAGCAATTGACTACTTTACTAGACCGATAGCAAGTTTTATGTGGGAGAGGCCACTGCTAGCATGTCATCCCTGACTTGGAATTCTATGCACTTATGATTGGAACTATTAGCAAGCATCCGTAACTACTAACGTTCATTAAGGTAAAACCCAACCATAGCATTAAGATATATTGGCCCCCCTTCAATCCCGTATGCATCAATTTCTATGCTAGGTTGAAGCTTCTGTCACTCTTGCCCTCCAATACATAGTCCTATCAATATACAACTAACCCTATGGTGTGATCCACGCGCGCGCTCATATGATGGGCACCAAAGGACAACAACATAACCACAAGCAAATTAAACCAATCATAGCAATTCACCAATCACCGGTACGACCACAAAAATCTACTCAGACATCATAGGATGGCAACACATCATTGGATAATAATATGAAGCATAAAGCACCATGTTCAAGTAGATGGTACAGCGGGTTGCGGGAGAGTGGACCGCTGTAGATAGATGGGGGAAGGTGATGAAGATGTTGGTGAAGAGGACAGATGTGTTGGTGTAGATCGCCGTCACACGATGATGGCCCCGACGGTGTTCCGGGGCCACCGAGAGAGAGGGGGAGAGAGCCCCCTTCTTCTTGTTCTTCCTTGACCTTCTACCTAGATGGGAGAAGGGTTTCCCCTCTGGTCCATGGCCTCCATGGCGGCGGAGGGGCGAGATCCCCTCCGAGATTGGATCTGTCTCTCTGTCTCTCTCTGTTTCTGCGTTCCCTGATTTTCCCTTTCACCATTTCTTAAATTCCCGGAGATCCGTAACTCCGATTGGGCTGAAATTTTAACACAGTCTCTATCTAGATATTAGCTTTCTTGCGGTGAAAGAAGGGCATCAACTGCCTTACGGGGTGGCCACGAGGGCCCAGGGTGCGCCTGACCCCCTGGGGCGCGCCCCTGCCTCGTGGCCCCCTCGGGCATCGTCTCGTGTTGATTCTTCTTCCCAAAAATCACATATATTCCACAAAAAATCTCCATCAGTTTTTATCCCGTTTGGACTCCGTTTGATATGGATTTACTATGAAACAAAAAACATGCAACAAACAAGAACTGGCACTGGGCACTGGATCAATATGTTAGTCCCAAAAAATAGTATAAAAAGTTGCCAAAAGTATATGAAAGTTGTATAATATTGGCATGGAACAATCAAAAATAATAGATACGACGGAGATGTATCAGCATCCCCAAGTTTAATTCCTGCTCGTCCTCGAGTAGGTAAATGATAAAAAAGATAATTTTTGATGTGGAATGCTACCTAGCATAATCTTGATCATGTAATCTACTCATGGCATGAATATTAAGACACGAGTGATTCAAGGCAATAGTGTATCATTTGACATTAAGACAATAATACTTAAAGCATACTAATAAAGCAATCATGTCTTTTCAAAATAACAAGGCCAAAGAAAGTTATCCCTACAAAATTATATGGTCTGGCTATGCTCCATCTTTACCACACAAAATATTCAAATCATGCACAACCTCGATGACAAGCCAAGCAATTGTTTCATACTTTTGATGTTCTCAAACCTTTTCAACTTTCACGTAATACATGAGCGTGAGCCATGGACATAGCACTATGGGTGGAATAGAATATGATGGTGGAGGTTGTGTGGAGAAGACAAAAAGGAAGAAAGTCTCACATCGACGCGGCTAATCAATGGGCTATGGAGATGCCCATCGATTGATGTCAATGCGAGGAGTAGGGATTGCCATGCAACAGATGCACTAAGAGCTATAAGTGTATGAAAGCTCAAACTGAGAACTAAGTGGGTGTGCATCCAACTTGCTTGCTCATGAAGACCTCGGGCATTTGAGGAAGCCCATCATCAGAATATACAAGCCAAGTTCTATAATGAAAAATTCCCACTAGTATATGAAAGTGATAACTCAAGAGACTCTCTATATGAAGAACATGGTGCTACTCTGAAGCACAAGTGTGGTAAAAGGATAGTAACATTGTCCCTTCTCTCTCTTCTCTCATTTTTTTTATTTTTTTCTCTTTTTTTGGTGGGCTTCTTTGGCCTCTTTTTTTTTGTGAAGTCCAGAGACTCATCCCAACTTGTGCGGGAATCATAGCTTCCATCATCCTTTCCTCACATGGGACAATGCTCTAATAATTATGATCATCACACTTTTATTTACTTTCAACTCAATATTACAACTCGATACTAGAACAAAATTGTTGGGGAACGTAGCAGAAATTCAAAAATTTTCCTACGTAACACCAAGATCTATCTATGGAGAGACCAGCAACGAGTAGAAAGAGAGTGCATCTACATACCCTTGTAGATCGCTAAGCGGAAGCGTTCAAGTGAACGGGGTTGATGGAGTCGTACTCGTCGTGATTCAGATCACCGATGATCCTAGTGCCGAACGGACGGCACCTCCGCGTTAAACACACGTACAGCTCGACGATGTCTCCCACGCCTTGATCCAGCAAGGAGAGAGGGAGAGGTTGAGGAAGACTCCATCCAGCAGCAGCACAACGGCGTGGTGGTGATGGAGGAGCGTGGCAATCCTGCAGGGCTTCGCTAAGCACCTACGGGAGAGGAGGAGGTGTCACGGGAGGGAGGGAGGCGCCAAGGGCTCAGGTATGGATGCCCTCCCTCCCCTCCACTATATATAGGGGCAGGGGAGAAGGGGGAGGCGCAGCCTTGCCCCCTACTCCAAGAAAGGGGTGCGGCTAAGGAGGGGGGAGGAGTCCATCCTCCCCAAGGCACCTCAGAGGTGCCTTCCCCCTTTAGGACTCTCCCCTTTTTCCTTTATCTTGGCGCATGGGCCTCTAGGGGCTGGTGCCCTTGGCCCATGTAGGCCAAGGCGCACCCCCTACAGCCCATGTGGCCCCCCGGGGCAGGTGGCCCCACCCGGTGGGCCCCCGGGACCCTTCCGGTGGTCCCGGTACAATACCGATGACCCCGAAATTTGTCCCGATGGCCGAAACAGGACTTCCTATATATAAATCTTTACCTCCGGACCATTCCGGAACTCCTCGTGACGTCCGGGATCTCATCCGGGACTCCGAACAACATTCGGTAACCACATACAAGCTTCCTTTATAACCCTAGCGTCATCGAACCTTAAGTGTGTAGACCCTACGGGTTCGGGAGACATGCAGACATGACCGAGACGTTCTCCAGTCAATAACCAACAGCGGGATCTGGATACCCATGTTGGTTCCCACATGTTCCACGATGATCTCATCGGATGAACCACGATGTCAAGGACTCAATCAATCCCGTATACAATTCCCTTTGTCTAGCGGTATGGTACTTGCCCGAGATTCGATCGTCGGTATACCGATACCTTGTTCAATCTCGTTACCGGCAAGTCTCTTTACTCGTTCCGTAACACATCATCCCGTGATCAACCCCTTGGTCACATTGTGCACATTATGATGATGTCCTACCGAGTGGGCCCAGAGATACCTCTCCGTTTACACGGAGTGACAAAATCCCAATCTCGATTCGTGCCAACCCAACATACACTTTCAGAGATACCCGTAGTGTACCTTTATAGCCACCCAGTTACGTTGTGACGTTTGGCACACCCAAAGCACTCCTACGGTATCCGGGAGTTGCACAATCTCATGGTCTAAGGAAATGATACTTGACATTAGAAAAGCTTTAGCATACGAACTACATGATCTTGTGCTAGGCTTAGGATTGGGTCTTGTCCATCACATCATTCTCCTAATGATGTGATCCCATTATCAACGACATCCAATGTCCATGGTCAGGAAACCGTAACCATCTATTGATTAACGAGCTAGTCAACTAGAGGCTTACTAGGGACATGGTGTTGTCTATGTATCCACACATGTATCTGAGTTTCCTATCAATACAATTCTAGCATGGATAATAAACGATTATCATGAACAAGGAAATATAATAATAATCAATTTATTATTGCCTCTAGGGCATATTTCCAACAGTCTCCCACTTGCACTAGAGTCAATAATCTAGTTCACATCACCATGTGATTAACACTGACAGGTCACATCACCATGTGACCAACATCCAAAAAGTCTTGGGTTTGATCATGTTGCTTGTGAGAGAGGTTATAGTCAACGGGTCTGAACCTTTCAGATCCGTGTGTGCTTTACAAATCTCTATGTCATCTCCTAGATGCAGCTACCACGTTCTATTTGGAGCTATTCCAAATAACTGTTCTACTTGGAGCTATTCTAAATTGTTGCTCCATTATACGTATCCGGTATCTCTACTCAGAGCTATCCGGATAGGTGTTAAGCTTGCATCGACGTAACCCTTTACGACGAACTCTTTTACCACCTCCATAATTGAGAAAATTCCTTAGTCCACTAGTTACTAAGGATAACTTTGACCGCTGTCCTGTGATCCATTCTTGGATCACTCTTGTACCCCTTGACTGGCTCATGGTAAAGCACACTTCAGGTGCGGTACATAGCATAGCATACTGTAGAGCCTATGTCTTAAGCATAGGGGACGACCTTCGTTCCTTTCTCTCTATTCTGTCATGGTCGAGCTTTAAGTCTTAACTTCATACCTTACAACTCAGGCAAGAACTCCTTCTTTGACTGATCCATCTTGAACACCTTCAAGATCATGTCAAGGCATGTGCTCATTTGAAAGTACTATTAAGCGTTTTGATCTATCCTTATAGATCTTGATGCTCAATGTTCAAGTAGCTTAATCCAGGTTTTCCATTGAAAACACTTTCCAAATAACCCTATATGCTTTCCAGAAATTCTACGTCATTTCTGATCATTAATATGTCAACAACATATACTCATCAGAAATTCTATAGTGCTCCCACTCACTTCTTTGGAAATACAAGTTTCTCATAAACTTTGTATACACCCAAAATCTTTGATCATCATCAAAGCATACATTCCAACTCCGAGATGCTCACTCCAGTCCTCAGAAGGATTGCTGGAGCTTTGCATACTTATTAGCATATTTCAGGATAGACAAAACCTTCCGGTTGTATCACATACAACCTTTCCTCAAAAAATCGTCGAGGAAACAATGTTTTGACATCCTATCTGCAAGATTTCATAAATAATGCAGTAATTGCTAATATAATTCCAACAGACTCTTAGCATCGCTACGAGTGAGAAAGTCTCATCGTAGTCAACTCCTTGAACTTGTCGAAAAACATCTTAACGACAAGTCGAGCTTTCTCAATGGTGACACTTACCATCATTGTCTGTCTTCCTTTCAAAATCCATATGTACCTAACAGCCTTACGACCATCAAGTAGTTCTTCCAAAGTCTACACTTTGTTTTCATACATGGATCCTCTCTCGGGTTTTATGGCCTTGAGCCATTTATCGGAATCCGGGCCCACCATCGCTTCTCCATAGCTCGTAGGTTCATTGTTGTCTAGCAACATGACTTCCAAGACAGGATTACGTACCACTCTGAAGTAGTACACATCCTTGTCATCCTACGAGGTTTGGGAGTGACTTGATCCGAAGTTTCATGATCAATATCATAAGCTTCCACTTCAATTGGTGTAGGTGCCACAGGAACAACTCCCTGTGCCCTGTCACACACTAGTTGAAGAGACGGTTCAATAACCTCATCAAGTCTCCACCATCCTCCCACTCAATTCTTTCGAGAGAAACTTTTCCTCGAGAAAGGACCCGATTCTAGAAACAATCCATATTGCTTTCGGATCTGAATTAGGAGGTATACCCAACTGTTTTGGGTTTCCTATGAAGATGCATTTTATCCGCTTTGGGTTCGAGCTTATCAACCTGAAACTTTTTCATATAAGCGTCGCAGCCCCAAACTTTTAAGAAACGACAACTTAGGTTTCTCTAAACCATAATTCATACGGTGTCATCTCATCGGAATTACGTGGTGCCCTATTTAAAGTGAATGTGGTTGTCTCTAATGCCTAACCCATGAACGATAGTGGTAATTCGATAAGAGACATCATGGTACGCACCATATCCAATAGGGTGCAACTATGATGTTCGGACACACCATCACATTTATGATGTTCCAGGCGGTATTAATTGCGAAACAATTTCCACAATGTCTTAATTGTGTGCCAAAACTCGTAACTCAGATATTCATCTCTATGATCATATCATAGACATTTTATCCTCTTGTCACAGTGATCTGCTACTTCACTCTGAAATTACTTGAACCATTCAATAATTCAGACTTGTGTTTCATCAAGTAAATATACTCAACATTTACTCGAATCATCTGTGAAGTAAGAACATAATGATATTCACTGCATGCCTCAGCACTCATTCGACTGCACACATCAAAATGTCTTACTTCCAACAAGTTGCTATCTTGTTCCATCTTACTGAAAATGAGGCTTTTCAGTCATCTTGCCCATGTGGTATGATTTGCATATCTCAAGTGATTCAAAATCAAGTGAGTCCGAACGATCCATTTGCATGGAGTTTCTTCATGCATATACACCAATAGACATGGTTCGCATGTCTCAAACTTTTCAAAAACGAGTGAGTCCAAAGATCCATCAACATGGAGCTTCTTCATGCGTTTTATACCATTATGACTTACATGGCAGTGCCACAAGTAAGTGGTACTATCATTACTATCTTATATCTTTTGGCATGAAAATGTGTATCACTACGACCGAGATTCAATAAACCATTCCTTTAGGTGCAAGACCATTGAAGGTATTATTCAAAAATAGAGTAACCATTATTCTCCTTAAATGAATAACCGTATTGCGATAGACATAATCCAATCATGTCTATGCTCAACGCAAACACCAATCTCGGTGGTAGAGGGAGCGTGCGATGCTTGATCATATCAACCTTGGAAACACTTCCAACATATATCGTCAGCTCACCTTTAGCTAGTCTCCTCATCTACCAAGTATCTAGGGTAATGCTGCTCCAGTGGTTGTTCCCCTTATTACAGAAGCACTTAGTCTCGGGTTTGGGTTCAACCTTGGGTTTCTTCACTAGAGCAGCAGCTGAATTGCCGTTTCATGAAGTATCCCTTCGTTCCCTTGCCCTTCTTGAAACTAGTGGTTTCACCAACCATCAACAATTGATGCTCCTTCTTGATTTCTACTTTCGCGGTGTCAAACATCATGAATATTTCAAGGATCATCATATCTATCCCTGATATGTTATAGTTAATCACGAAGCTCTAGCAGCTTGGTGGCAATGACTTTGGGGAAACATCACTATCTCATCTGGAGGATCAACTCCCACTCGATTCAAGTGATTGTTGTGCTCAGACAATCTGAGCACAAGCTCAACGATTGAGCTTTTCTCCCTTAGTTTGCAGGCTAAGAAAATCGTCGGAGGTCTTATACCTCTTGACGTGGGCACGAGCCTGAAATCCCAATTTCAGCCCTCGAAACATCTCATATGTTCCGCGACGTTTCGAAAACATCTTTGGTGCCTCTACTTAAACCATTTAATTGAACTATCACGTAGTTATCAAAACGTGTATGTCCGATGTTCGCAACATCGACAAACGACGTTGGGGTTCAGCACACTGAGCGGTGCATTAAGGACATAAGCTTTCTACTGATCGCATAATCGCTACTATCAACTTTCAACTATATTTTCTCTAGGAACATATCTTAAACAGTAGAACTAAAGCGCGAGCTACGACATAATTTGCAAAAACTTTTTGACTATGTTCAAGATAATTAAGTTCATCTTATGAACTCCCACTTAGATAGACATCCCTCTGGTCATCTAAGTGATCACATGATCCGAGTCAACTAGGCCGTGTCCGATCATCACGTGAGACGGACTAGTCATCATCGGTGAACATCTTCATGTTGATCGTATCTACCATACGACTCATGCTCGACCTTTCGGTCTCCGTGTTCCGAGGCCATGTCTGCACATGCTAGGCTCGTCAAGTTAACCCTAAGTGTTTTCGCTGTGTAAAACTGTCTTACACCCGTTGTATGTGAACGTAAGAATCCATCACACCCGATCATCACGTGGTGCTTAGAAGCGGCGAACTGTAGCAACGGTGCACAGTTAGGGGAGAACACTTCTTGAAATTTTGTAAGGGATCATCTTATTTACTACCGTCGTCCTAAGCAAACAAGATGCATAAACATGATAAACATCACATGCAATCAAATAGTGACATGATATGGCCAATATCATTTTGCTCCTTTTGATCTTCATCTTCGGGGCTCCATGATCATCATCGTCACCGGCACGACACCATGATCTCCATCATCGTGTCTTCATGAAGTTGTCACGCCAACGACTACTTCTACTTCTATGACTAATGCGTTTAGCAATAAAGTAAAGTAGTTTACATGGCGTTCTTCAATGACACGCAGGTCATACAATAAATAAAGACAACTCCTATGGCTCCTGCCGGTTGTCATACTCATCGACATGCAAGTCGTGAATCCTATTACAAGAACATGATCAATCTCATACATCACATATCATTCATCACATTCTTCTTGGCCATATCACATCACATAGCATACCCTGCAAAAACAAGTTAGACGTCCTCTAATTGTTGTTGCATGTTTTACGTGGCTGCTATGGGTTTCTAGCAAGAACGTTTCTTACCTACGCAAGACCATAACGTGATATGCCAATTGCTATTTACCCTTCATAAGGACCCTTTTCATCGAATCCGTTCCGACTAAAGTGGGAGAGACTGGCACCCGCTAGCCACCTTATGCACCAAGTGCATGTCAATCGGTGGAACCTGTCTCACGTAAGAGTACGTGTAAGGTCGGTCCGGGCCGCTTCATCCCACAATACCGTCGAAACAAGATTGGACTAGTAACGGTAAGCATATTGAACAACATCAACGCCCACAACTACTTTGTGTTCTACTCGTGCAAAGAATCTACGCAATAGACCTAGCTCATGATGCCACTGTTGGGGAACGTAGCAGAAATTCAAAAAAATTCCTACGTAACACCAAGATCTATCTATGGAGAGACCAGCAACGAGTAGAAAGGGGAGTGCATCTACATACCCTTGTAGATCGCTAAGCGGAAGCGTTCAAGTGAACGGGGTTGATGGAGTCGTACTCGTCGTGATTCAGATCACCGATGATCCTAGTGCCGAACGGACAGCACCTCCGCGTTCAACACACGTACAGCTCGACGATGTCTCCCACGCCTTGATCCAGCAAGGAGAGAGGGAGAGGTTGAGGAAGACTCCATCCAGCAGCAGCACAACGGCGTGGTGGTGATGGAGGAGCGTGGCAATCCTGCAGGGCTTCGCCAAGCACCTACGGGAGAGGAGGAGGTGTCACGGGAGGGAGGGAGGCGCCAAGGGCTCAGGTATGGATGCCCTTAACTTCGTACCTTACAACTCAGGCAAGAACTCCTTTTTTGACTGATCCATCTTGAACACCTTCAAGATCACGTCAAGGCATGTGCTCATTTGAAAGTACCATTAAGCGTTTTGATCTATCCTTATAGATCTTGATGCTCAATGTTCAAGTAGCTTAATCCAGGTTTTCCATTGAAAACACTTTCCAAATAACCCTATATGCTTTCCAGAAATTCTACGTCATTTCTGATCATTAATATGTCAACAACATATACTCATCAGAAATTCTATAGTGCTCCCACTCACTTCTTTGGAAATACAAGTTTCTCATAAACTTTGTATACACCCAAAATCTTTGATCATCATCAAAGCATACATTCCAACTCCGAGATGCTCACTCCAGTCCTCAGAAGGATTGTTGGAGCTTTGCATACTTATTAGCATATTTCAGGATAGACAAAACCTTCCGGTTGTATCACATACAACCTTTCCTCAAGAATCGTCGAGGAAACAATGTTTTGACATCCTATCTGCAAGATTTCATAAATAATGCAGTAATTGCTAATATAATTCCAACAGACTCTTAGCATCGCTACGAGTGAGAAAGTCTCATCGCAGTCAACTCCTTGAACTTGTCAGAAAACATCTTAATGACAAGTCGAGCTTTCTTAATGGTGACATTTACCATCATTGTCTGTCTTCCTTTTAAAATCCATCTATACTCAACAGCCTTACGACCATCAAGTAGTTCTTCCAAAGTCTACACTTTGTTTTCATATATGGATCCTCTCTCGGATTACATGGTTTCGAGCCATTTATCGGAATCCGGGCCCACCATCGCTTCTCCATAGCTCGTAGGTTCATTGTTGTCCAGCAACATGACCTTCAAGACAGGATTACTGTACCACTCTGAAGTAGTACATATCCTTGTCACCCTACGAGGTTCGGGAGTGACTTGATCTGAAGTTTCATGATCACTATCATAAGCTTCCACTTCAATTGGTGTAGGTGCCACGGGAACAACTTCCTGTGCCCTGCTACACACTGGTTGAAGTGATGGTTCAATAACCTCATCAAGTCTCCACCATCCTCCCACTCAATTCTTTCGAGAGAAACCTTTCCTCGAGAAAGGACCTGATTCAAGAAACAATCCTTTATTGCTTTTGGATCTGAGACAGGAGGTATACCCAACTGTTTTGGGTGTCCTATGAAGATGCATTTATCCGCTTTGGGTTCTAGCTTATCAGCCTAAAACTTTTTTACATAAGCGTCGTAGCCCCAAACTTTCAAGAAACGACAACTTAGGTTTCTCTAAACCATAATTCATATGGTGTCATCTCAACGGAATTACGTGGTGCCCTATTTAAAGTGAATGTGGTTGTCTCTAATGCCTAACCCATGAACGATAGTGGTAATTCGATAAGAGACATCATGGTACGCACCATATCCAATAGGGTGCAACTATGATGTTCGGACACACCATCACACTATGGTGTTCCAGGCGGTATTAATTGTGAAACTATTTCCACAATGTCTTAATTCTGTGCCAAACTCGTGATTCAGATATTCATCTCTATGATCATATCATAGATCTTTTATCCTCTTGTCACGACGATCTTTCAACTTCACACTGAAATTACTTGAACCTTTCAATAATTCAGACTCGTGATTCATCAAGTAAATATACTCAACATCTACTCGAATCATCTGTGAAGTAAGAACATAACGATATTCACTGCATGCCTCAGCACTCATTGGACTGCACACATCAAAATGTGTTACTTCCAACAAGTTGCTATCTTGTTCCATCTTACTGAAAACGAGGCTTTTCAGTCATCTTGCCCATGTGGTATGATTTGCATGTCCCAAGTGATTCAAAATCAAGTGAGTCCAAACGATCCATCTGCATGGAGTTTCTTCATGCGTATACACCAATAGACATGGTTCGCATGTCTCAAACTTTTCTAAAACGAGTGAGTCCAAAGATCCATCAACATGGAGCTTCTTCATGCGTTTTATACCATTATGACTTACATGGCAGTGCCACAAGTAAGTGGTACTATCATTACTATCTTATATCTTTTGGCATGAAAATGTGTATCCCTACGATCAAAATTCAATAAACCATTCCTTTCGGTGCAAGAGCACTTATTCAGGTTTAATACTAATCTTGATGGTAGAGGGAGCGTGCGATGTTAGATCACATCAAACTTGGAAACACTTCCAACACGTATCGTCAGCTCACCTTTAGCTAGTCTCCGTTTTATTCCGTAGCTTTTATTTCGAGTTACTAACACTTAGCAACCGAACCGGTATCTAATACCCTGGTGCTACTAGGAGTACTAGTAAAGTACACATTAACATAATGTATATCCAATATACTTCTATCGACCTTGCCAGCCTTCTCATCTACCAAGTATCTAGGGTAATTCTGCTCTAGTGGTTGTTCCCCTTATTACAGAAGCACTCAGTCTCGGGTTTGGGTTTTACCTTGGGTTTCTTCACTAGAGCAGCAGCTGATTTGCCGTTTCATGAAGTATCCCTTCTTGCCCTTGCCCTTCTTGAAACTAGTGGTTTCACCAACCATCAACAATTGATGCTCCTTCTTGATTTCTACTTTCGCGGTGTCAAACATCGCGAGTATCTCAAGGATCATCATATATGTCCCTGATATATTATAGTTCATCACAAAGCTCTAGCAGCTTGGTGGTAATGACTTCGGAGAACCATCACTGTCTTATCTGGAAGATCAACTCCCACTCGATTCAAATGATTGTTGTACTCAGACAATCTGAGCACAAGCTCAACAATTGAGCTTTTCTCCTTAGTTTGCAGGTTAAGAAAGTCATCGGATGTCTTATACCTCTTGACATGGGCACGAGCCTGAAATCCCAATTTTAGCCCTCAAAACATCTCATATGTTTCGCGATGTTTCAAAAACGTCTTTGGTGCCTCAACTCTAAACCGTTTATCTGAACTATCACGTAGTTATCAAAACGTGTATGTCAGATGTTCGCAACAACCACAGACAACGTTCGAGGTTCAGCACACTGAGCGGTGCATTAAGGACATAAGCCTTCTATGAAGCAATGAGGACAATCCTTAGTTTACGGACCTAGTCCGCATAATTGCTACTATCAACTTTCAACTAATTTTTCTCTAGGAACATATCTAAACAGTAGAACTATAGCGTGAGCTACGACATAATTTGCAAAATCCTTTTGACTATGTTCAGGATAATTAAGTTCATCTTATGAACTCCCACTCAGATAGACATCCCTCTAGTCATCTAAGTGATTACATGATCCGAGTCAAACTAGGCCGTGTCCGATCATCACGTGAGACGGACTAGTCATCATCGGTGAACATCTTCATGTTGATCGTATCTTCTATACGACTCATGCTCGACCTTTCGGTCTCCGTGTTCCGAGGCCATGTCTGTACATGCTAGGCTCGTCAAGTCAACCTAAGTGTTTGCATGTGTTCCGAGGCCATGTCTGTACATGCTAGGCTCGTCAACACCCGTTGTATTTGAACGTCTGAATAAAACACCCGATCATCACGTGATGTTTTGAAACAGCGAACTGTCGCAACGGTGCACAGTTAGGGGAGAACACTTCTTGAAATTGTTGTAAGGGATCATCTTATTTACTACCGTCGTTCTAAGCAAATAAGATGTATAAACATGATAAACATCACATGCAATCAAATAGTGACATGATATGGCCATCATCACTTTGCTCCTTTTGATCTCCATCTTCGGGGCTCCATGATCATCATCGTCACCGGCATGACACCATGATCTCCATCATCATGATCTCCATCATCGTGTCTTCATGAAGTTGCCTCGCCAACTATTACTTCTACTACTATGGCTAACGGTTAGCAATAAAGTAAAGTAATTACATGACGTTTAAGTTGACACGCAGGTCACAAATAAATAAAGACAACTCCTATGGCTCCTGCCGGTTGTCATACTCACCGACATGCAAGTCGTGATTCCTATTACAAGAACATGATCAATCTCATACATCACATATATCATTCATCACATCCTTTTTGGCCATATCACATCACATAGCATACCCTGCAAAAACAAGTTAGACGTCCTCTAATTGTTGTTTGCATGTTTTACGTGGCTGCTATGGGTTTCTAGCAAGAACGTTTCTTACCTACGCATGAACCACAACGTGATATGCCAATTGCTATTTACCCTTCATAAGGACCCTTTTCATCGAATCCGATCCGACTAAAGTGGGAGAGACAGACACCCGCCAGCCACCTTATGCAACTAGTGCATGTTTGTCGGTGGAACCGGTCTCACGTAAGCGTACGTGTAAGGTTGGTCCGGGCCGCTTCATCCCACGATGCCGCCGAATCAAGATAAGACTAGTAACGGCAAGCATATTGAACAATATCGACGCCCACAACTACTTTGTGTTCTACTCGTGCAAAGAATCTACGCAATAGACCTAGCTCTGATACCACTGTTGGGGAACGTAGCAGAAATTCAAAATTTTCCTACGTGTCACCAAGATCTATCTATGGAGAGGCCAGCAACGAGGGGAAGGAGAGTGCATCTACATACCCTTGTAGATCGCTAAGCGGAAGCGTTCAAGTGAACGGGGTTGATGGAGTCGTACTCGTCGTGATTCAGATCACCGATGATCCTAGTGCCGAACGGACGGCACCTCCGCGTTCAACACACGTACAGCTCGACGATGTCTCCCACGCCTTGATCCAGCAAGGAGAGAGGGAGAGGTTGAGGAAGACTCCATCCAGCAGCAGCACAACGGCGTGGTGGTGATGGAGGAGCGTGGCAATCCTGCAGGGCTTCGCTAAGCACCTACGGGAGAGGAGGAGGTGTCACGGGAGGGAGGGAGGCGCCAAGGGCTCAGGTATGGATGCCCTCCCTCCCCTCCACTATATATAGGGGCAGGGGAGAAGGGGGAGGCGCAGCCTTGCCCCCTACTCCAAGAAAGGGGTGCGGCTAAGGAGGGGGGAGGAGTCCATCCTCCCCAAGGCACCTCGGAGGTGCCTTCCCCCTTTAGGACTCTCCCCTTTTTCCTTTATCTTGGCGCATGGGCCTCTAGGGGCTGGTGCCCTTGGCCCACGCGCACCCCCTACAGCCCATGTGGCCCCCCGGGGCAGGTGGCCCCACCCAGTGGGCCCCCGGGACCCTTCCGGTGGTCCCGGTACAATACCGATGACCCCGAAATTTGTCCCGATGGCCGAAACAGGACTTCCTATATATAAATCTTTACCTCCGGACCATTCCGGAACTCCTCGTGACGTCCGGGATCTCATCCGGGACTCCAAACAACATTCGGTAACCACATACAAGCTTCCTTTATAACCCTAGCGTCATCGAACCTTAAGTGTGTAGACCCTACGGGTTCGGGAGACATGCAGACATGACCGAGACGTTCTCCAGTCAATAACCAACAGCGGGATCTGGATACCCATGTTGGTTCCCACATGTTCCACGATGATCTCATCGGATGAACCACGATGTCAAGGACTCAATCAATCCCGTATACAATTCCCTTTGTCTAGCGGTATGGTATTGCCCGAGATTCGATCGTCGGTATACCGATACCTTGTTCAATCTCGTTACCGGCAAGTCTCTTTACTCGTTCCGTAACACATCATCCCGTGATCAACCCCTTGGTCACATTGTGCACATTATGATGATGTCCTACCGAGTGGGCCCAGAGATACCTCTCCGTTTACACGGAGTGACAAAATCCCAATCTCGATTCGTGCCAACCCAACATACACTTTCAGAGATACCCGTAGTGTACCTTTATAGCCACCCAGTTACGTTGTGACGTTTGGCACACCCAAAGCACTCCTACGGTATCCGGGAGTTGCACAATCTCATGGTCTAAGGAAATGATACTTGACATTAGAAAAGCTTTAGCATACGAACTACATGATCTTGTGCTAGGCTTAGGATTGGGTCTTGTCCATCACATCATTCTCCTAATGATGTGATCCCATTATCAACGACATCCAATGTCCATGGTCAGGAAACCGTAACCATCTATTGATTAACGAGCTAGTCAACTAGAGGCTTACTAGGGACATGGTGTTGTCTATGTATCCACACATGTATCTGAGTTTCCTATCAATACAATTCTAGCATGGATAATAAACGATTATCATGAACAAGGAAATATAATAATAATCAATTTATTATTGCCTCTAGGGCATATTTCCAACAAAAATATGACTCTGTATAAATGCCTCCGGTGGTGTACCGGGATGTCCAATGATCTAGCGTAGCAATGACATCAAAAAACGGACAAGCCATGAAAACATCGTGCTAGCTATCTTACGATCATGCAAAGCAATATGACAATAAATGCTCAAGTCATGTATATGACGATGATGGAAGTTGCATGGCAATATATCTTGGAATGGCTATGGAAATGCCATAATAGGTAGGTATGGTGGCTGTTTTGAGGAAGATATAAGGAGGCTTATGTGTGATAGAGCGTATCGTATCACGGGGTTTGGATGCACCGACGAAGTTTGCACCAACTCTCGAGGTGAGAAAGGTCAATGCACGGTACCGGAGAGGTTAGCAATGATGGAAGGGTGAGAGTGTGTATAATCCATGGACTCAACATTAGTCATAAAGAACTCACATACTTATTGCAAAAATCTATTAGTCATCAAAACAAAGTACTACGCGCATGCTCCTAGGGGGATAGATTTGTAGGAAAAGACCAACGCTCATCCCCGACCGCCACTCATAAGGAAGACAATCAATAAATACCTCATGCTCCGACTTCATCACATAACGGTTCACCATACGTGCATGCTACGGGAATCACAAACTTCAACACAAGTATTTCTACAATCCACAACTACCCACTATCATGACTCTAATATCACCATCTTTATATCGCAAAACTAGTGCAAGGAATCAAACATATCATATTCAGTGATCTACAAGTTTTATGTAGGATTTTATGACTAATTAACCATGTGAATGACCAGTTCCTGTCATTTCTCTAAATAGATATAAGTGAAGCAAGAGAGTTTAATCCTTTCTACAAAATATATGCCCATGCTCTAACAAATATGAGTGAAGCAAAAGAGCATTCTACAAATGGCGGTTTTCTATGTGAAGAGAAACAGGCAATCCAAACTTCAAAAGATATAAGTGAAGCACATGAAGCATTCTATAAAGCCATACTCAAAAGGTATAAGTGAAGTGCAATGAGCATTCTATAAATCAACCATGGACTATCTCATACCATCATGGTGCATCAAAGACAAGTGGGAACTAAATGCAAAAGACGCTCCAAGATTTGCACATATCGCATGAATGAAACGAATCCAAAAACATACCGATATTTGTTGAAGAAAGATGGGATGCCTTCCGGGGCATCCCCAAGCTTAGACGCTTGAGTCTCCTTGAATATTTACTTGGGGTGCCTTGGGAATAACCAAGCTTGAGCTCTTGCCTCTCCTTCTTCTCCTCACATCGAGACATCATCGATCTTCGAACACTTCATCCACACAAAACTCAACAGAAAGCTCGGTAAGATCCGTTAGTATAATAAAGCAAATCACTACTCTAAGTACTGTTGCAAACCAATTCATATTTTGTGTTTGATTATAGGTACTTTAATATAATTTTTCCATGGCTTAATCCACTGATAGGAATCGATAGTTTCATCAAAACAAGCAAACTATGCATCAAAAATAGAATCTGTCTTAAACAGGACAGTCTGTAGTAATCTGAACATTCACCATACTTCTGGTACTACAAAAATTCTACCAAAATTAGTAACAATAAACAATTTGTATAGAAAGACAGTGTAAAAAGTTTCAGAACCGTTTGACATTCCAGTAAAAAATGTAAAATCGCGCACTACAGCCAAAGTTTCTGTCTTGCACCGCACAAACCAACAAGTAATCTAAAACATCCTAAAGGCAAAACTTGGCACATTATTTTTATAAAGAATAGAATTGTTCAAGGGGATAATTATTTTTTTGAAAAGTTTCTGTAATTAAGATTCACAAAGTTTCCATGAGCATGAACAAAGTTCAAGGAGCTCCCCCACTTCAATAATGCTTGTCTTTCTCACTTTCACTTTCCTTTTTGAAAAGTTTTGGGTTCCCCTCTTTATTTTTTTGCTTTTAAACTATATAAAAGCACTCAACAGAAAATAAATGACTCTTTAAAACTTCTGGGTTGTCTCCCTGGCAGCGCTTTCTTTAAAGCCATTAAGCTAGGCATAAAGTGCTCAAGTAATGAATCCACCCGGATCCCAAGGTATATCAAAGCCAATTTGAATTAACAATGATTTGTAATTTAGTAGTGAGCACAAAGTAACATATATCAAGCAATGACGAAGTCTAACTCTCTTCCTATGCATCGGTATGTCATACAAGAACAATTCATGCACATCAAGTAAAGGCCAATACATAGCATAAGCAGTTTCTTGCAATTCTATCGTGTGGGAAACATAGAGAGGTGGAGATATAGTTCCTCTCTCATAATAATTGCAAGTAGGAGCAGCAAGCACATGCATATTATATCTATCAAAATCATCATGTGTAGTAGTAAAACGCAACCCATCAATATAATCCTTAACAAGAGCAAACTTCTCCGATATATTGTAGTCGGGAGAATTCAAAAAGATAATAGGACTATCATGCATGGGTGCAATAGCAACAATTTCATGTTTAACATAAGGAACTATAGCAAGTTCATCTCCATAAGCATAGTTCATATTGGCATCTTGGCCACAAACATAGCAAGCATCATCAAAAAGGGGCATTTCAAAAGAATCAACGGGATCATAACAATCATCATAGCATTCATCCTTTGGTAAGCACGAAGGGAAATTAAACATTGTATCGGATAAAGAGTTACTCTCATTAGAAGGTGGGCACGGGTGATCAATCTGCTCTTCCTCCTTTTGTTCTTCGCTCTCATCCTCATCTTTTCATCCAATGAGCTCACAATATCATTAATTTCTTATTCCATAGATTCCTGCAAAATATTAGTCTCTTCTTGGACAGCGGAGACTCTATCAATAAAATCATCAATATCGGAATTGAATTCATAATTCTCATAGCAATATTTAAGTATAGCAAAATTTTCAGGTCTGTAAACAGCATCATCAAGATTTTCACACTCTTTAAACAAAGATTCAATTTCATAAGCACACACAAAAGCAACAAATTCTTCTATTTGTTCCACATCATAGTAATCATATATACCATTAGCATAAGATGCCAAGGTTTTATCATCATTAAATTTGCATGAAAAGGGAAGGTGTGGAGCCTTCATCCTAGAGCAACAAGTATGGTCATATCTCAAGCATAGTTCCCGAGCATACCAATGCAACATATGAATTTGATCTCCTAATAGTTTCCCTTTTTGAGTCAAGCGATAATCTCTAAAGTATTCACGTTGATCCAACGTGTCTCCCATTACATAATTGAATGGAGTTTTCTCAGGATTATCAAAGTAGTACATAATATTTTTCACATAATCAGCATCGAGGGTTTTAGGAGGTTCCCCATCTCCGTGAGTAGCAGGTACACCTAATTTTTTTGGTATTTTGTGTTCCATATCCATAACTAAAGATAGAGAACAACTTAGAACAGCAAATAAAAATTACTTAGTGATAAAGCAAACAAGCACACACGAGAATATTCACCCCACACTATTGCTCCCCGGCAACTGTCGTGGTTCTAAGACTGACAGTAGAATAGGGGGTAGGAATGTAGAGGCAAGATCTTAGCTATGGAGGAGTTGTACGCACGAGTTTACGGGTTCAGGCCCTTCTCGGAGGAAGTAACAGCCCTACGTCTCGGAGCCCTGAGGTGGTCGACTGAATATATGTGTGTGAATTACAGAAAGTGCGAACCCTTGTCCCAGAGGAGGGGGGTGGCTTATATAGAGTGCGCCAGGACCCCAGCTCCCCTCCATTACACAGGGTTCAATGCTCATAAAGGAAAGGCGTTACTGGTAACATCTACAGTAAAGTGTCATAAATGCTCATAATGCTATGGTTTAAGTCCTGACCGTTGCAGAGTGGAGGGTTCCTCATCTTCTGGTGGTCGAGTGTCTTCAAGGTGGTCGAGTGAGCGCGTCTCCACGGTCGAGTGGATGATGGTTTCTCTTTGACTGCTTCTGATTCTTTGTAGAGATGTCCTTGGGGAGGGTATGTTGGACTGGTCCATGACCCTACCCTAGGTACATAGCTTCATCATTAGCCCCCGAATGGATCAGGGTTTGAGTGAGGAAGGGGTTTAGAACACTTCCGACCCACTCTTTGTGCTATGAATATGCCTTGTCCTGGAATAATGAGTTGAGGTGATGATGTCGACTCCTTTCTCAATCGCCTTGGTCCATTCTTGGTTGTTGTCGAGTGAACTTTCATGGTAAAATTCTGAATGATGACGTAGAGGGTGTTTGCCTTCAGTCTGACAGGTTGTTCTGCTCTCCGTGGATCTCGTGGGATTCAAATTTTAGGAAGTGCGCCAGACAGGCGGAACCGAGGTCATCGGGACGGATTAGGCAAGTCTCCTCGATCCCCGCGCCACCTTTTTTGCCACGTACTGCGTGCGCGACTGTTGCGGGATTTGTTTAGATCGCTTGGGTCCACCAGTCAGCCACTCGGTGAAAGGCCTTATAAAAGGTCTCAGGCCAGGCCTCTGCTCCGCACGCTCCCATTCTCTCTTCTCTTTCTCCTGATCCCTCCACCACTCTCGCTTCCGCCTTGTCGCAGGACCTCTGCTCGAGCTCGATCCGCCACCATGGGGAAGGAGAAGACGGCGGCGCTGGAACGCGAAGAAGGCGACCACGAAGGCGAAGGGCAAGCGGACCAGCCGGGGCGGATCCTCGTCGAGGTCCGGCCTGCTGGCGGGCTGGATCCAGGGCGACTGGATCCGCTCGGCAATCACGCAGGACGACCTCGATGACCTGGTGGAGGGGGGATTGATCCCTCACAAGTCGGCTCGGCTCCTGGGGGACGAAACCGAGCCGCAGCCTGGAGAGGGTGAGTGTGTCCTCCTCGCACCCACATAGATCGCGGATTCTCACTGCCTCCCCACCCTTTCTTCCGGGTTTTTTTGAACTTCTTTGGGGCTCAGCTCCACCATTTCACTCCGAACACCATAGTCTATCTGGCCGCTTTCGTGTCCATGTGCGAAAACTTCTTGGGTTGTCGACCGCACTGGGGGCTTTTCAAACACATCTTCACTTGCCGCTCCCAGTCGGTCAAAAAGGCCAAGTCGAGTGACAAGAGGACGCGGGTGATCCAGATGTGTGGTGGTCTGGGGATCCAGATGAGGAGCAAGAGTACCTTCCCAGCCATGATCCTTCCTGACTCGGTCCGGGGCTGGCAGTCGACTTGGTTCTATTGCAAGGATCAGCCGACCCCTGGCCAGTCGACTAGACTTCCTCCTTTTTCCTTGCCTCGAGTGGAGAAGCATGCTCCCCTGAAGGTAGTTCCAGAAGAGAAGGCACAGGTCAAGGTGCTAGTTGAACGGGTCATCCAGCTTGTCCGCCACGGAGTGACCGGGATGGATCTGCTGGAGGTCTTTCTCGGTCGATGCATCCAACCTCTTCAGGCGCGCGATCATCTGATGTGGATGTACTTTGGGCTCGAGGATACCACTCGGATCCACCCGGAGGAGGTCAGCGAGAATATCTTGGAGAACTGGTTGAGGGATATCACTGGCAACAAAGACAACCCTCGGGGGTCCAGGAGGGTGATTCCGTTCGACAACTCACACCAGCCGGAGCAGGCATGTTTCTGTTTTATCAAGTATCTTTCCGATCCACCATGTGATGTCTTGTTTGTGGTCGACTGAATTTCCTTTGATTGTTATCCTTTCAGGCTCTCATCGAAATGTACTCGATGCCCAACGGAGTGCAGGACCCAGGCGCTGAGGAAGAAGGGAGCGGGGGCGAGAGCGGCGAGGAGCATTCGGAAGCCGAGGAGGACGAGGAGAGTGATGAATCGACTGATGAGGAAGAAGTCGACTCGCCTCCTCGCAGGGAGAGGAGGTCCAAGCACACTCATGACCCGGCAAGCACTCCGGACTTGGTGGTTGCGCCGATCGGGCAGTCCTCGAAGCGCCCCAGGACGTCTTCCCCGACGCCGACTGAGAAGGCTCCAAAGCAATCCAAGGTCGCGCCGCTCCCAGCGCCGAAAGTGCCGAAAGCCATCTCTTCCAAACCGCCCAAAGCTTTGCCCCAGATCAAAGTGACCGTTCCTACTATCTCCTGGTAACAATATGACTCGTCCTTTATGTGGATTCGATTAACTAGGTGTAACCGATTGAATACGGGCTTTTGTAGTGCTGCTACGTCAGGGACCTCTTCATACCAGTACCGGGACGAGGAAATGGAGGATGCAGTAACCTCCAACCCAAGTATAAACTCTTACGATTTTGATTCTTGATTTTTTTAGGGTCGAGTGGTTCACTTGGGGTCGAATGATCTGTCTCGCAGCTCCACCCAACATCATTGATCTTCCGGATGACGATGAAGATGTGGCTCCTAAGCCTAGGAAGAGCAAGAAGGTAGCAACTGGCAGGGTGGCTCGGCGAGAACCAACTGCAACGCCTCCCGTCCGTCAAGCTGAAGACGCGGGCAGGGCCACTGCGACGTTCGCTGCACCCTTGTCGAGTGGGCATCCCACGCGGTCGACCGCACCTGTGGTTCTTTCGACTATCCAGCTCCACGCCACGGATCTTCAAGCAGCCGCACCTGGGTCATCTGCACACTTTTTCACCAACTACCCCGTCCAAGACAACCAGTCGGAAGTGGCTGCGGAAGCCATCCGACAGGCAGATATGATGACGGAGCGGGTGAAGATAGTGCACGAGAGCAGTCAGGCTGCTTACGACGCTAGTGCCGCCCTTCGGGCCAATGTCCAGGTGAGTATACTTTCCAACCGCTTTTGTTCTCGAAAAATCTTCTTCTGCACAATCTTCTGTTGTTTGCGTAGAATTAGAGCACCCACTTGGTGTCGCTGTCGTTTTTGGTAGCTTCGTTCTCCCACTCGGTCTGGGCGAGTGGGACCAGAACTGGTGGGGGAACGCTAAGTGCACCCACTGGGTGTAGTCCTCGAGACCGCGGTCGACTGCTGGCAGTCGACTGTGGTCTGAGTTCTTCTTTCTTGACAGTGCAATTGTTCTCTCTTTTCCTCTTTTTTGAACTCCTTGCACTCAACTCCGGCGGGCCGATCGAGTAGGATCAGAACCGGTGGGGGCACGCCAAGTGCACCCACTGGGTGTAGTCCCCGAGACCGCGGTCGACTGCTGGTAGTCGACTGGGTCTGAACAGCTTGTTGCCCACTTCTTTAGGTTTTATTCACTCAGAAATGAACTGCCTTCGATCCTATCGGTTGATCTGTCTTTTGCCTTCTGCAGAAGTCTTGTACCCTTATTTTCAAGTTTGCTGAACTCGAAGAGAAGCAGAGGCAACTCAACTTAGACTTGGAATTGGCTCAGCAAAATCTGAAAAAAGCTCAAGACGAGGCCGCTGGTATGGAAGGTAACTGATTGTCGACTGAATTTCAATATATCTCTTGATCTCTTCTTTGATTCGATTACTTCTTTTGCAGAGAAAATGAAGTTGGCTCTGGACAAGAAGGACTCGGACCTCGCCGCTGCGCAAAAAGCAGCCCAAGACAAAACCGCTCTCGCAGACAAGAAGCTTGCTTCAATCGGAATGCTTGAAGGAGAGGTGAATAAACTGAAATCTTGTCTTAATGAAGCTAACCGCGAAGTGACCAGCATTAAGAAGGACAAGGTCATCCTGAACGAAAAGTTGGAGTCTATGATCCGCAAGAGGAATGACATAGAAGCTTATTTGAGGACCCTCGCCAAGAAGCTTTATCTCACGCTGGAAGGTATTTCTTTTAATCCGACTGTGTTGATGCTTGCAATCGGATTTTGCTCGGTTGATGAACTGACTTTTGGCTGCAGAACTCTGCCAAGACTTCGACGAAGAAACTGGAAGGGTCGAGACGGGTCTGGACCCTATCGCTTCCCCAGTCTACGACGAAACTGCGATGAACATGCTCCGACTGGAGTCCCGTATCGCCAGCGCCACAAGCTACCTCGCACGCCTGAAGGAGGTTGTCTCTCGAATCGACTCGACGCTTTGGCTGAGGGCGACGCTTCAGAATGATCTGGAATCTCTGATGACTCGACTGAACGAGATCCCTGACCGAGTGCAAGAATGGAAGAAATCCTCCGCCCGGTGTGGTGCTGATGTGGCGCTGTCCCTAGTGCGAGTCCATTGCAAGGAGGATCGTGAAGACAAGCCGACTGTGATCAAAGTCGCTAACACCAAAAAGCACGACTTCCAGTCCTTCATGGAGACTTTCATTGCTGCCGCCACTCGGATCGCTGATGGGATCGATCTGGACTCATTCATGGAGCCTGCCAGCCCTCCTCCGACCGAGTGAACAATCTTATGAAACTTGGATACGCTTTAAATTTGCCTCGGAATGCCGAGTGGTTTCTGTAACCGTTAAACTCCTTTAGGCTTGGTGCCCGAGTACTTTTGATTCGCTGCTTGGAACCTTTTAGGATTTATTTGAATTTGGTTTATCTCCGAATGTGCTTGTGTTTGCCTCTGGATGGACTTTGCTCACTGCACCTCGTCGCCCTTGCGGATAGGGATGGAGCGGACGTTGTATTTGTGCCGCAGCTTCGAAGGAAAAGGTTGCAGTCGACCTGCACCTCATCGTCCTTGTGGATGGGGATGGAGCGGACGTTGTATTTGTGATGCAGCTCTGAAGGAGAAGGTTGCAGTCGATCTGCACCTCGTCGTCCTTGCGGATGGGGATGGAGCGGACGTTGTATTTGTGCCGCAGCTCCGAAGGAGAAGGTTGTAGTCGACCTGCACCTCATCGTCCTTGCGGATGGGGATGGAGCGGATGTTGTATTTGTGCCGCAGCTCCGAACGAGAAGGTTGTAGTCGACCTGCACCTTGTCGTCCCTGCGGATGGGGATGGGTCTCAAACTTAGGCGAGTGCAGGACTGCCGTTAAGTCTCTTAGTGAGAGAACTTAGGCGAGTGCATGACTGCAGCTAAGCCCTCGAGTGGGAGGATTGCTCTCCACTCAGTAGGATTTTTTCAAACTTAGGCGAGTGCTGGACTGCCGTTAAGCCTCTTAGTGAGAGAACTTAGGCGAGTGCTCGACTGCAGCTGAGCCCTCGAGTGGGAGGATTGCTCTCCACTTGGTAGGATTGTTCCAAACTTAGGCGAGTGCTGGACTGTCATTAAGCCTCTGAGTGAGAGAACTTAGGCGAGTGCTCGACTGCAGCTAAGCCCCCGAGTGGGAGGGTTGCTCTCCACTCGGCAAGATTTTTTGCAAACTTAGGCGAGTGCTGGACTGCCGTTAAGCCTCTTAGTGAGAA